>NC_056630.2:133887389-134191764 GCF_002870075.4 Lactuca sativa | reverse complement strand
AGTCTTTCCGATCTATTCAATCAGAAAGATCTATTTGAACTTGGAAAGATGTATATCAAACAGGGCCCTAGAGACTTCTAGGATGCCTAAGGAGTGTTGATATGGTGTTGTGATCACAATATATAAGAACAAAGTTGATGCTTAAAAGTGTAAAAACTATAGACGTATTAAGTTACTTAGTCATACTATGAAACTATGGGAGAAAGTTTTAGAGGCTAGGTTGTGTACCATCACGACTATTACAAAAAACCAATTTGGCTTCATGTCTAAGAGTTCCACGACTGAGGCGATCCATCTCCTTAGACGTCTTATGAAGAAATATATAGAAAGAAATAAGGATCTCCATATGACGTTCATCGACTTAAAAAGGCATATGATAGTGTTACCCGAAAGGCTATTTAGTGGACTGTGGAAGCTAGAGGGATCCATAGGAGAAATGTCACGTCTTTACGGGATATGTATTGTCGGACCGTAACATGTGTCTGGACCCCAACCGGTGACATTGTGTATTTTTCGGTTGAAATTAGGTTTTATCATGGGTAGTCTCTCAGCCTGTACATCTTCACCTTGATCTTAAACGAGATGTCTCGTTAAATCTAGGGGAAGTGTCATGGTGTATGCTCTTTGCCGATGACTTTGTCTTAGTGGTTGAGTCTAGGATTGAGTTGAATGTTTGGATGAATATTTGGATGTCAGCCTTAAAAGAGAAGGATTTATAAACCAGTACTAGTAAAACATAATATGATTGGTGAAATTTCAGTGGGAAGGAAAACATGTTGGAAAATAACCCGTTAGCATGGCCTTTAGACTATTTTGTAATGTTTTGATGTGTTGGGTATAATTATATTATGTACCAGAGCATTTTTCATAATGACATTTCAGTCCCTAAGCTTAATTATATGTAGTTTGATGGATATGAAATTTGTCTATAACTTAAGGGACTTAATTTATGTAAATCTATAACTTACCCATAAGATGCATTCATGAGAATTGACGCATATACGAAAGAAACACAATGTATGGAAGGATGGATCGATCTATTTCCCTCTTTGTCTTCAACCTCTCATTAGGAACACCATGATAATATGTGTAACAATTAGTCCATCAGATTATAATTAAGGCATTGTTACGGAAATTGAAAAGAGTCATAATATGACATTATCATCTTCAACTTCATTGAAGATACCGTTCCATCCAAGTAAGTTCTTCTTTAGTTGATTTAGGGTTCTTCACGTATGTATAAATTGGTTTTGGTTTATTATAACTAATCAACATGTGGTATCAAAACATGGTCAAATTTTCATGCCCTAGTTTTAATTTATTTATAAACCAGACAATCAAATGAGTTTGGAGATCTGTAAATTTTGACGTTATGAGGTATGTTTGGAATTTGATTTGGGATGACGTTATTTCGATAAATAAAACCATATTTATGTTTTATTATTTCTGGTTTGTTCAGAAGTCATGGAAATAGAATTAACAAAAACTATTTGATGTCGTTGATTATGAACTATTTGATGCTACCGAACCCTAGTTTATTCATTTATCATATTTGATACACCTTATTTTCATTGTTAAATTCCAAAATACATAATGATTTGATGATGGTAGGACCCTACTAATTCAATTGCCTTTCTAAACTCAAATTTCTCGTTCTAGCTTGTTTATTGTTTTCGAATTGTGTGATTCCTTGAAACATGACAAAAAGGTTTTTTTAATCCCGATATAAATGATGAATGTTTGTGATGATCGGATACACTTCAAGTAAAACAAAGAAGAACAAAGTTACTAAGAAATTAACGAACATAAAAGTAAATAACATAGAGGAGTCACCAAATTGTCTTTTACCAAGAAAGGGTTGTCACAAAGACGATCACAAAGATGATTACGACACCAGACTGTATGTTACATTAGACTTTCACCCTAATGTTGAATATATACTAATCTATACAAGTATATCCCTTGATTGAAGTAATTTTATCTAATCTATACTAAGAACCAATCCTTATCACTAAGATATTAGATCTGCTATCTCTTCTATACTTATATGTATCATTACCTAATATACAAAACATTACATAGAATAACTATCTTCAAGCTGACGCTGATAGACTTGATACGCTGACGTTGAAAGTGATGTACACGATGTCGCTAACGGATAGCATGTTGAGTGTTTGACTCGTCATATCATAAGGTGTGACCTTACAATCTACCCCTATCTGATTATGACAAAAAAATATCTTATTCTTCAGAGTTATCATAAGAACCATTGTAGAACTTGTCAGCTTCTGTAACGCCCATATTTCGAAGCTAAGCATCAATATTATAATGTAATAGTTAGGGTCAACAATTGTAACCTATTTTGAAGTAATGAAGAGAAATTATTTGAGTGTTATGTGATTTATGTGATTTATGTGCAATATACATGCTTATAACGATATAATAAAATAATGATAAAAATATGCATCAAAAATAAAATAATAGATACACCCAATATCTATGAAGAAAGTTGAAGTGGTCGCAACAAGAATTTCGTGGATATAAGGAATGCTGAAATCAGACTTATAACGAAGAAGTTATGACCTGTCGAAGTTTTGCGACGGAACCGGCACAACTTTGTGTATCGTAAAATGTGAGTTTGCAATAAAATACTTTTTATCCTTAGCAATCTAAACAAAAGCCGTAACATACGTTAAACTGAGAGCGTGCATATAGAGAACGTCCAAATCTGACTTCGTATGAGGAAGTTATGATTTTTCTAAGATTTAGCGTAGCAGTGCACAACCCAGAAATCGAATTTTAGATCGATCGATTTTTAGCCGACACAATCTAAATGAGAAGTGAAGATCTCGATAATAGGAACTTAACGATATAAAGACAGACGAAAACAGACGTCAGATGACGAAGTTATGAATTTTTAATGGACTTTATATGTTTAAGCCTGTTAAAATATAACTTTAAAAATAAAGTCTAAATTAGCCGACAGAGTCTAAATGAAAGTTGTAGATCACGTCGCTACCTATGCGTGGATATAAAGAACATAAAAAACGGAGCTCGTATGCAAAAGTTACAAAGTTCAGAAGTTAATGGGATTTGGATGTGCGGGTGACACGTGGCCGAATCAGGACCCTCACTTTCTCTCCCACGGCTTCGCATAGGATTTCGAAACCTAGCCCTCGTACGCGCAACATACTGAGTATGCCTAACGTGCTCTAAAGCTACACCCAGCATAGTCCGAAGCCTCAACCTATAAATAGGTGTGGGGATCACCTCATTTCTTCACACCTTTCCCATTGTTTCTCTCTCAAACATCATTCTTAACCCTTCCCATTCCCTAGGACTTCCCATGTGCTAGAGGTGACTCCCGGAGCGCCAAAATGCTTCGAGAAGAAGAGCTTTCGGCTCAGAAATTCTGCCCCCGTAGAGCCCGACTCCTAGCTAAACCCCATTGTAAGTGAGTTATGCTTACCCTAATTTAAGTATAGCTTGTGTTTAAGTTCATTGTTATTATGAACCTATAAAAATATATGTAAGTATTATAAAATATACAAAGTTCATTAGAAGTTTTGAAGAAGGAGAAGTTGTATGCAAAGTTCTTCAAATGTGACTTTTGGATTCGAGAATTCCGATTCTTAGGTAATGTGGTTAACCAAGAAGGGATATTGGTTGACCCATCAAAGATTGAAGTTGTAATGAAATGGGAACGAACAAAAAGTCCCAATGAGATCCAAAGCTTTCTGGGATTAGCTGGATATTACCAAAGGTTTATCCAAGGCTTTTCTTTGATAGTTGCACCATTGACAACTTTGACCCATAACGGAGCTACATATACATGGAGTGAGAAACATGAATAAGCATTCGAGAAATTAAAGAAGTTATGTGAAGCACCAATTCTTTCTTTACCTGATGGAGTTGAAGACTTCACAATCTATAGCGATGCATCTAGAGTTGGGATAGGTTGTGTTCTGACCCATAGAGATAAAGTGATATGATATGTATCTCGACAATTGAAAGAGCACAAGAAGAACTACCCCACTCATGATCTGTAGTTAGCAGTGGTAATATTCACATTAATGATATGGAGGCATTATCTTTATGGCATAAAGTGCAAATCTTCACTGATCATAAAAGTCTCCAGTATCTATTTGATCAAAAGGAATTGAATATGGGACAATGACGCTGGTAAAACTTGCTCAAGGATTACGACTGCAAGATACTTTACCACCCTGGTAAAGCTAATGCCGTAGTTGATGCTCTAAGTCGAAAAGTAAACTTGGAAAGGAAAAGGCCAAGAGCATTAAGAATAAAAGTTTTCTTGACAATTATGGAAAGCATTAAGAAAGCTTAGGAACAAGCTTTAGAGAAAAATGACCGAAAGGAAGAACTTTTAGGCGAAATGTTGGTATTCGGTACAAATAGTCAAGGATTGAAGGTATTCCAAGATAGGATTTGGGTGCCTAAGATAGGAGGAATAAGAGATCTTCTGATGGAAGAAGCTCACAAGACCATGTGCTCGATTCATCCTGACAACACTAAGATGTATAGTGATCTGAAACCTTACTACGGGTGGCCGACAATGAAGCTCGATGTTGCAAAGTATGTGGCAGAGTGTGTAAAATGGGTGAGAGTTAAAGCATAACATCAGAAACCGTATGGGAGTTTAGAACCTTTACTTGTACCCATGGGTAAATGGGAAGATATCACCATGGATTTTGTGACTAAACTGCCTAGGATGAAGAATGGTCACGACATGATGTAGGTAGTCGTGGATCGGTTCATAAAGAGTGCACACTTCATAGCAGCCAAAGAGAGATGATTTATGAATAAGCTTGAAAATGCTTACGTGAAGGAGATAGTCAAACTTCACAGTGTTCCATTAACGATCGTATCTGTAACATTCCAAATTTTCAAATAATTTTTTCATTTTTAATCCCACACAAAACACAGTTTAACAACTCTCATACTCAATTTGTAAATGTTTCCAAATACAATCATAAAATTTTTTTGTCACATATCCCAAAATCCTCAAAACATAAATCAACAAGATGGTGTGTACAATCATGCCGACACCTTCCAACGATCCCGAGATGTACCTGAAATACATTACACACAACACTGTAAGCACAAGGATCAGAGAGTTCCCCAAAATACTGCACACAGATGTTTAGCCTCTCATGGCTATATCTCGATAAGGACCCTCCAGTCATGTGTCTCAGTGAAGACCCTCTGGTCTCACGACTCGGGTTGGCCCTCCAGTACTGTATCTCAGTGAAAACCCTCTGGTCTCACAACTCAGTTGGACCCTCTGGTCCAATCTCAATAAAAGCACAAAATGATATATAGAAAAAATCACAAAGACAAAATGCATAATATCACATATCTCAGTATAAGCACATATGATACTCTGGGCAATGACACAAATAAGACCCTCTAGTAGCACAATAATTACCACTCAAGTGAGTATAGTGAAAAGACTCACCTCGTAAGTAAAGCAAGTATGTCTCGTACCAAAACCTAAAAATTCCACGAAAGTCAGCACTCAAGTCAACAGTCCATGTTAACTCCACTCGTCGAGTGCATCTGTGCGACTCATCGAGTTCTTCTGTTCTTAGGAAAAATAGGGAATATTCGAGTCAACTCATCGAGTTGTCTCATTAACTCGTCGAGTTTGCACAGTGTCCAGAATATCGGGGGAAAACCCTACCCAACTCGTCGAGTTGGCTAACCAACTCGTCGAATTCCTTCATCCCCTTCTCTAATTCAGATGCTTTTAAGCGAGACCAAGGCCCTAAACTCTAGATTTAGCCTTTTATGGATGAGATACCACTTAAAGCTGCAAGATTTATATCCATGCATGGGATTTAGGGACTTATTTTGCCAAAAAAAGGTTCAACAAGGGGTTGAAGGCATGAATATTGGCCAAAGCTTGATAACGCTTGAGTCCTTAGGCCTAAAGGGCCTAATAGTGTCCATATATGAAGTCTTAGCTTTAAAGCATGCTCAAAACAGATAATGACTCAAGAAGAAGTTGTAAATGGCCATAACTCTCCAATGGAGAGATCTTAACAACAAGGGATAAAGGTGATGGCTTTTTACCTTCAAATGGCTGCTACAACTGAGTGGATGTCAGATCTATAGACTCCTTCTTGTTCCAAGCTCTTCACTCTTCAAGGAATGCACCAAAACACACACTCTTAGCCTTTCACACTCTCAGGATGGAAGGTAACTCGATTAGGGCATGTCTCTGGGTGATGAGGTGATGAGGGCATCGGGGTAAAGGACTTAAGGTCCTTTAAATAGGGTGCAAACACCAAAAAATTAGGGTTTTCACACTCAACTCCAAATCGTCGAGTTGATCCTTGCAACTCGTCGAGTAGATTTGTAAAACTGTGTGGTCTCCTTGGTTTCTACACGACGAGTTGGGGCCTCCCAACTCGTCGAGTAGGTCCTACAATAAGCATAAAACCACGAAATCCCAAACCTGAAAATTAGGATGTTACAATTCTCCCCCACTAGAATCAGACTTCGCCGTCGAAGTCATTCTCTAGAAACTTCTCTGGGTACTGTCCGCGCATCTCAGACTCCGGCTCCCAGGTCCACTCAGGCACTTGCCCTGTAAGGACCAATGTATCTAGGGCCCAACTTTCCCCGCTTCCTGAATCGGATCACCCCTTTCCATGGGGATACCTTCTGGAGAATACCTTCGCTCTGTGTAAATCTCCTGACGACCCCGAGTTGTCAGCAACATCTGTCAAAATGGAGGGGTCACCTTGCATCGAAGACCAACCACCGATACTACTATCAGAAATCATCTGAAAAATGAACCTTAACACTCTGCCCTCATACGCTATAAGAATGACCTGCCGATCCGCATAGGAACCGAAATTTTACACTAGGTCCGACCCCTCGTTGGACAGAACCACTCTACTACCAAGCCTAGGATGATTCAACTCCAACCTCGAGCTGAATGACCATGAACGACCAGAATTATTCACTGATATCCACAAACATAAGCCCTAGCTACCTTCCCATGTTTATTCCAATCTGATGCAAGGTCGAATCCCGACCAAAAAGTTAAACCGCCCAAGGCTACCCTTTGCACATTAAGCAATACGGCTTCGTAGCCGTTCAATCCAACAGAGCTACCTTGACCAATCAGATGGTACACGTGATCACTAACTTTGCCTTACCCCAGTCAATATTACAATCTATCTGTAGTGACATATCACCTCCGACCTCTGTCGTCTATGACTTACTAATTCCATGCGTATTGTGGTCCTCCCCAAGCCAAACAAACCGACCCACCCATGTCTAACACATCAGATGGAAACCATAACCACTCAAAAATGAAATCCACTTGAAACTCCAAAACACCAACCTGTCCTCCTTTACACAGATAGAGCAGAACTCAAACATAAGAGTCTAGTCTGACAACAAAGATTGAACCTACTCCTATCCAATCTGATACTCAACTCATTACCGGAGGTCCGTATCTCTACGCATGCATTACACTCCAATCATTTTGGCTTATGTGACGGTTTCTGACCATCGCTGAGACTCCAGTCTCGTACCTGGTCCGACCACCAGACTCCCAACGACTCAGATGACAAGGCTACTAAGCCTAAGATTCCTTTTGTGTCACATACTCACTAGTGAATTCTATGGCTCCCTGTAGTCTTACAACACTCTCTCACTGACTAGTGAATGCTATGGCTCCCTGCAGTACTACAACACTCTCTCACTGACTAGTGAATGCTACGCCTCCCCGCAGTCTTACAACACTCTCTCACTGACTAGTGAATGTTACGACTCCTCGCAGTCTTACAACACTCTCTCACTAACTAGTGAATTCTATTTCTCCCTGTAGTCTTACAACACTCTCTCACTAACTACTGAATGGTACGAATCTCCACAGTCTTATCATGCTCCCTTACTCGCCCTGGGCTCACCCCACGGTCCTTCCCGATAGTCCTAAGTGATTACTCCCACTTGGATTCATCCACTCTCTCTTACAACCCTGCAACTGCTAGATTACCGAATAATCTCATGATCTCACTATCAAGCTATCACCATACCGAGTTCACTAAACTCATACTCTGCGACCCAACTTAAATAAGTGCACACACCTACTCAGATCAAGCATTATTACTCCTGATGAAGATGTTCGCATACAAAACATCTTCCTCAATACCAATCTATGCCCTTGGAAAAATTCCCATATGGCGACAATTAATTGATGGGTCCATAGTTGAAATAGATAATAGTCGCTCGATACTCCTCTTGCCATCTAACAAAACCGAGTCTCATAATAATCCAACAATTTAGGGCATCATACTCGGATACCTCGATACACCATCACATAATCTCATGATAGCTTGCCACGACCACTGATTTTCAACTTACACAACTCGAAACCTTTGAAGTACTCTAACTCATAATTTGAAGTATGGAGGAATCGTCAATGATTGAGAACGTATTGACGACAATCCAAAAACCCCATCTTCTACTTGATTAAAACCCATGTGAAACTACGCATATCGACTCTGAAGTTAATTGACAAATCAACTACTACCCTTCCCGGAGTATAGATAACAATCTATACATTGAACTAATAAATCTCTCAATAATCGAAAATTGCCCTCAACGACCCAACCGCCTCGAAACTTGAACATTGGTAAACCCGAAGAAACACTAACCATAATAAAATCTCTGACCAACGGCTACCTGTCATGTAGACACTCATTCTTTCCTGAGCACTTACAACATACATCATCTCGCTCTGTACCTTACCTTGACTACCACTAGACCCAAGTCTCATATAACCGGGCCACAGATTCCCTATAATCCAATCTTCTGAAACGCAACTTAACATATTGATGATCCTCACCAATTGACATACCAAACAAGCCACACTACAGACTGGCTCACCAGATACATCATGCCCGACTCTTGGAATGTACTACGCAACACTAAATAACCTTCCCGATAAAGACCAAGCAACTCTGTGTGTTCTGATTCTCAGATGGAAACCTCAAAATCTTCTCAATGTGACTGCCTCCAATCACCAAAAATCTCATACCGACACACCACTCGACATCTCAATTTTCCCAAATTTAGTTACGAGTTTCAATATGGAAATAATGGGCTATCACACACACCTCATCCCTGATTCCTCAACCAACATTCCATCGCGTGAATCATCATAGAAGCAAGAGACCTCACTCTCACAGTCAATACACAACGTAGACAACGAGGGTCGTCGCCCCGATATACTCCTCTTTATTACCTGGAATTGTTGCTAAAATATTCCTTACTATAATCAACTAAGGCATACCCTTGTCCTCGTCCATCTCAGTCCCCACTGTTGACTCTCTTACAGTATAAGAAATACCTCACAACAGACATACTACAAAATGCTCTGGCAAAAATATCGCAACTATATGCTACCCCACATGATTTACCTCCAAACTCTAAAATTGGAAGCTCGCTATCCTTTACGTTCCACATGGAAAGCATAAATAATGTAATTATTGTCACAGAAAAGGTCATGACAACCATCGTTCGATCACTCTATTTAGAATAAAATCCTCAACAACGCATCACCTTTGCCTCCTTTTTGAGTCTTGTGCCTCCAACTGGCACCTCACCAGTCAAATCCCTTGAGATCTAAACTCAATTCTTCTTGTAAGGTATACTCCATATAAGCTCGAACGACATGGCCCTCTGGTCCCACAATTTACCATAACCACTCTCAGTCTGAACAACCGTAGCGGGACAACCGGTAAAGACAGAAACTCACTCTCCCACGAATCATGGTACCCGAACCATGTTATCTCCCCTCAGTTCGCTTCTTAGAACCTCTGGCATTCTTACTTGAGCCACGTACATATTTGATGCTTTCAGTAGTACGGGCCCAATACTACCTTCCACACCAACCCGTAGTTGTTGCAGGTCCTCCTCCCATGATCCTAATTCACAGGTACTCTATCCCTCACGGATATCAAACTACTCTTTTAGTAAATTCCTCAAATAAACATCTAGGTATCCCTCCTTGATCACTATTTGACTCAAAACTATCTCTCAACGGTTTCCGACCATATACTCATACTCAACACACAGAGCAAATAACATATAATGTCAATCAATAGCATCCTCCTAGGCTAAGGCGTCATGAGTCAGACAACTCTAGCTCTAAATTCCTGAAATACCTTTCCTATCATCTAACATGCAACTCTAATATCTCATAAGTATCTCATCTCATAATATAAACAAGTAAGGGTGTTTTTTGGAAATCACTGTTCGGGCTCTGGTTGATTGTACACACTGCTTCATCTCGTTTCCTCTTAAAATCTTTTGGTCGTTTAGAAAATCATTTCTTTTTAGAAAACAAAAATTCTCAAATCCTCAGTTTGAGTCCAGACATACCCGAGGGTACATCTGAATCCCTCAAACCAAGGATTTGATACCAACTTCTAACACTCTAAACTTTCAAATAAAATTTTCATTTTTAATTCCACACAAAACACAGTTTAACAACTCTCATAATCAATTTATAAATGTTTTCAAACATAATCATAAAAATTGTTTTTCACATATCCCAGAATCCTCAAAACATAAATCAACAAGCTGGTGTGTACAATCATACCGGCGCCTTCCGACGATCCTGAGATGTACCTGAAACACATTTCACACAACACTGTAAGCACAAAGCTTAGTAAGTTCCCCAAAATACCACACATAAATGATTATCCTCTCATGGATATATATCAATAAGGACCCTCCGCTCATGTGTCTCAGTGAAGACCCTCCGGTCTCACGGCTCGGGTTGGCCCCTCTAGTCCTGTATCTCAATGAAAACCCTCCGGTATCATGACTCAGTTGGAACCTCTGGTCCTATTTCAATAAAAGAACAAAATAATATACAACATAAATCACAAAGACATAATGCATAATATCACACATCTCAGTATAAGCACATATGACCCTCCGGGAAGTAACACAAATAAGACCCTCTGATAGCACAGTAATTACCACTTAAGTGAATATAGTGAGAAGACTCACCTCGTAAGTAAAGCAAGTATGTCTCGTACTCAAACTGTCGGTCTAAACTCTGTCTACATATATCACAATCACCACTAATTAACAATTTTCATTAACAACTCCAAAGATGTTAAGATAACTCCTCTACCAAATCTCAGAACGGGTGAAAGACCACTTTACCCCTCCATGGTCTCCAAAGTCAACAACTGGACCAAACCCTAAAAAGTCCATGAAAGTCAACACTCAAGTCAACAGTCCATGTTGACTCAACTCGTTGAGTGCCTCTGCGCGACTCGTCGAGTTCCTTCTGTTATTACGAAAATCCGGGAATATTCGAGTCAACTCACCGAGTTTTCTCATCAACTCGTCAAGTTTGCACAATGTCCAAAATATCGGGGGAAAACCCTACCCAAATCGTCGAGTTCCTTCAGCCCTTTCTCTCATTCAGATGATTTTAAGCGATACTAAGCCCCCAAACTCTAGATTTAGCCTTTTATGGCTGAGATACCACGTAAAGGTGCAAGCTTTATGTACATGCATGGCATTTAGGGTTTTTTTTTGTCAAAACAAGGTTCAAAAAGGGGTTTAAGGCATGAAGATTGGCCAAAGCTTGATAAAGCTTGATTAATAGGCCTAAAGGACCTAATAGTGTCCAGATCTAAAGTCTTAGCTTTAAAGCATGCTCAAAACCAGTAATGACTCAAGAAGAAGCTAGAAATGGCCATCACTCTTTAATGGAAAGATCGTAACAAGAAGGGATCAAGGTGATGGCTTTTTACCTTCAAATGGCTGCTACAACTGAATAGATGCCGAATCTATAGACTCCTTGTTCCAAGCTCTTCACTCTTCAAGGAATGCACCAAAACACACACTCTTAGCCTTTCACACTCTCAAGATGGAAGGTAACTCGGTTAGGGTTTTTGTCTGGGTGATGAGGGATGTGGGGTAAAGGACTTATGGCTCTTTAAATAGGGTTCAAACCCCAAAAAATTAGGGTTTTCACACTCAGCTCCAAATCGAGTAGATTTGTAAAATTGTGCGGTCTCCTTGGCTTCTACACGACGATTTGGGGCCCCCTAACTCGTCGAGTGGGTACTACAATAAGCATAAAACCCCAGAATTCCAAACTTGTGAATCGGGATGTTACAATGTCAGATCATGATAGTCATTTCACATCAAGATTTTGGAAAAGTCTACAAGAGGAAATGGGTACGAAGTTGTGTTTAAGTATAGCCTACCATTCGCAGAATGATGGTCAGAGCGAAAGAACAATTCAAACACTGGAAGATATATTAAGAGCATACACCCTAGAACTTCAAGGTAACTGGGATGAGCATTTACCCTTGGTAGAGTTTTCCTACAACAATAGTTACCATTCGAGCATCAAGATGGAACCTTATCAAGCATTGTATGGACAAAAGTGTTGTATGCCGTCTTGTTGGATTGAGGTTGAAGAGAAGCAGTTTATGGTCCCCAAAATAGTCCAACAGACTGCTGAAAAGTTGAGAGTGATTAGAGAAAGAATGTTAACAACTCAAGATTGCCAAAAGAGTTATGCTGATAAAAAGCGACGACCAATGATATCTGAAGTTGGAGATTCGGTATTGCTTAAAGTCTCACCATGGAAGGGACTTATAAAATTTGGAAATAGAGGAAAGTTGAGTCCAAGGTTTATTGGACCATTCAAGGATCTTCAGAGGATTGGGAACCAATCTTACAAGCTGGAATTGCCGGAAGAACTGGATGGTATTCATAACACTTTCCATGTGTGTTATTTGAGGAAGTTCATGGGAGAAGTTCCCAATATAATTCCACTTTTAGAGTTAAGGATGGATGAAAATAAGAGGTTAATTGAAGATCCTAAAGCAATTATTGACCGTAAGACAAAGAAGTTGCGATTTAAGATGGTCGAACTTGTGCTTGTGCGATGGAAACATATGAATGGGCAGAACCTCACCTGCGAAACATAGAGTGGCATGATGAGTCGCTATCCACATCTGTTTGCTGATGCATGATTCCAAGACGGAATCATCCTAAGGAGGAGAGAATTATAATGCCTGTATTTCTAGGCTAAACATTAATATTATGATATAATAGTTAGGGTAAACAATTGTAACCTATTTTGAAGTAATGACAAGGATTATTTTAGTAATATGTTATTTATGTGCAATATATGTGTTTATAACGATATAATAAATAATAAAAAAATATGAGTCAAAAATAAACAATAGATAGACCCAATATCTATGAAGAAATTTGAAGTGGCCGCAACAAGGATTTCAAGGATATAAGGAACGCTGAAATCCAACTTATAACGAAGAAGTTATGACTTGTCGAAGATTTACGGCGAAACCAACACGACGTTGTGTATCATAAAAACTGAGTTTGCGATAAAATACTTTTTAGCGTTAGCGATAGAAAACAAAGGCGTAGCATATGTTAAAACGAGAGCGTGGATATAGAGAACGTCCAAATCTAACTTCGTATGTGGAAGTGCACAACCCGGAGATCAAATTTTAGATCGATCGATTTTTAGCCGACACAATCTAAAAGAGAATTGAAGTCTCGTTAATAGGAACTCAACGATATAAAGACAGATGAAAACGGACGTCATATGACAAAGTTATGAATTTTTAACGGAGTTTGTCTGTTTAAGCCTGTTAAAATATAACTTTAAAAATAAATTCAAAATTAGCTGACGGATTATAAATGAAAGTTGTAGATCACGTCGCTACCTACGCGTGGATATAAAGAACGTCAAAAACGGAGCTCGTATGTGAAAGTTACGAAATTTAGAAGTTAATGGGATTAGGATGCGAGGGTGACACGTGGCCGAATCAGGACCCTCGCTTTCTCTCCACGGATTCGCATAGGATTCCGACACCTGGCCCTCGTACGCGCAACATACTGAGTACGCCCAATGTACTCCGAAGCTATGCCAGCGTAGTCTAAAGCCTCAGCCTATAAATAGGTGCGAGGATCACCTCATTTCTTCACAACTTTCCCATTGTTTCTCTATCAAACATCCTTCTTAACCCTTCCCATTCCTTGACACTTCCAAAGTGCTAGAGGCGAGTCTCGGAGCGCCAAAAGGCTCCGAGAAGAAGATCTTTCGAATCAGAAGTTCTACCCCCACAAATCCCAACTCCTAGCTAAACCCCCTTGCAAGTGAGTTATGCTTACCCTACTTTAAGTATAGCTTGTGTTTAAGTTCATTATCGTTATTATGAACCTATAAACATTATATGTAAGTATTATAAAATATACAAAGTGTTATTATAATACCTTTTAACTGCTCGCAGTATGGGGAATTTGGTTTGAAGGGCCGCATATGGTTGTTGGATTTCAGAACAGCTTAAATGCCAAAATGGTCCAACCCTCCGGTGTTTCATGTCTGGCCTCTGTCTGTACACAGTAGTTGAAAATATTGTTTAACACTTATAAGGAACATGAAAAACAATATTACCTAGACTAATAATTAGTCGCAACAAATATTAGACTAAGATCTACTGATAATGATACTAGGTTTCGTTGAAGGAAAACAAAATTGTTAGAAGCGAAGCGCTGCCCGAGTTTGGAGTCATCACTTTAACAAACAAGTGCATGCATAGTTACTTTCATCTTACACATAGATATTAAATATTTAATATATATTATGTGCTACGTGTGCATATTATCTGTGTTCTTGATATCTATGCTGGATGAACAAAATGTTCGATTTTATTAAAAAATCCGGTTTCACAACCGATAAAAATGACAACGAAAGCTTTAAAAATGTTGAATAAAACTAAAATTGTTTTACCCACCAAGGATCATTTTGAAAGAGTCAGAAAGATTAAAACAACCATAGAAGAGAAAGCATAACAGCCTTTGAAGACTTTGATCCTCTTGGGAGGTTGGAAGTTGATGAAGTATGACATGAAACTCTAAAACAAGAGTTCTCTAGAAGTATCCACCAAACAAGAGTAGAACCATCAAAACATGTTAGTATTCAGTTGTAATTAGTTTTTCATAATCCTTTGAAATATATACCAAATATATGTTAAAAGGTGAAGAAACAAATGGGCATTCTTTGACAACATAATGCAAGAAAATGGAGGAGTGAGTAGCCTTCTAATTTCGAAAATCTGGCAGCCTTTTGGGAGCAGTTTGCTCTCGATTTACATAGCCAAAAAGAAGAAGAAGATCATGCTAGAACATGCAACTAACCTTCCCTACTCTTCCCTTATATATAAAGGCCAAAAAGTAAAAGGAGACCATAAAGCAAAAGGAGCATGGGACATGCTTCTTACAAGCATGATAGAATTGATTAAACAATTCGAAAGAAGACCATGCTTGGTCTCCTCTTACTTCCAAAAAAACCAAGGCACAAAGAAGACAAAAAATGTCTCATGGCTAGTTTATATATATATATATATATATATATATATATATATATATATATATATATATATATATATATATATATATATATATATATATATATGTTATAAAAATGCAATCATTTTTATAAAGAATTCCCAACATATATATTTATATAACTAGTCATATATATAAATATCTTATTTTATATAAAACTTCATTTTATATAAATTGTAACCAACTTATTAAGGTATAAATAGGAATATATAAATATCTTATATTTATATAAAACTACCTTATATATATATATATATATATATATATATATATATATATATATATATATATATATATATATATATATATATATATATATATACCTTTTATATAAATTGAACTAGTTTATTAAGATATATAAATATAACTTACAAATAATCATACCTTATGATATATTACATAAGTTGTTATTTCTCCAATAAATATTATTTCCACAAATAATAAATTCCCAATTAGTAAATTACTATTTCCATGAAATAATATTTTTCCAATAAAATACAAGTATTGATATAATTATTAATAATCAAATTATACTAATAAATAATCAATGATTATTGATGGTAACTCGCTATATGGTGTGACCATATAGGATCATATATTATTAGCAATATCATTCTATAATGACTCTTGGGCATACAAGATCTTTCAATCTCCCACTTACATAAGACTCATCATAGATTGATACAGTGGTGAATATCTAGCAACATTTCACTGCCCCCAATAACATATGACGAAGAATGCCATTCATCAACATCCAATTCCCAAAAGCTCTAAGCTTCAATTGATGTATTAAGGTAAGTTTATCAATTATCCATTTGTTACACACATCCTGTTAAACATGAGCCTTGGATCGCAATCAATCTCATTTATAATTCAACTTTGGGTAACGAGCGTTTGATGTCTAACTCTCAACATATAAAATGAACAAATCTCATCTTGACTACATAAGCCTCTTGCATAGTTCACACCATACCTGAAAATGACTTTTATAACTGCCCGGTTAAGGAACAACATTTGGTCATATCAAAGCACATCACTCCTTACACTTAAGTCCCACTATGTGTCTCAGATGTTAAGGATACAAAGATAATACGTTTTAATTAAGTGTCACTCACGACTGCGATCTATGAGTTGATCTTGATGCATGTCCGTTCAGTACTAGTTCTCTGACAAGTACATATGAAACTTGGTTACAACTTCTTGCCTACTTTCATCCGGTGAGAGTCAACTAATCCTTTTCATATTAGTCTTACTTCATAATTGCTCCTACAATCATAGCCGACTATGAACCTTTAGAATAATAAGATTATTCATGGATTAAACAGGTTAATATAGAGCACAACAAGTATTAATGTAATAATCATATCCCAATATATCAAAACATTATGTAATAGCTGTTGTTACAATGTTCTAATTTCAAGATACTAAATCCAAACCAAAATCCCATTTCTAGAATAATAAAAGTCTTATGGCTTAAGTGTGACAACTCATACTTAGCTTAAAAGGAAAGACTTTATTAATGGGTTCGACTAAATTTAATTTGTGTAAATTTCGCAAATACTATATCTTCATATTTGACTTTTACTCTAGGTATAGTTAAATATTTTGGAGAATATGATTACTGTTATTTCGTGACATAGAGTCTCTTAGCTTGATTAAGTCAACTCTCGAAGTCACAAAGATTTCTATGTGATCCTTGAATGGCAGAAATCAACATAGGTTCTTTCAATGAGCTCATTCATCCAATCATATTTGACTTTAACTTTAAAAGTTGTGTATTCATATTTTGTAATAGACTGTGTCATTATGTTTTGCTTGGACCTCATTCCAACTAAACTTACTCTTCATTCCATAATGAAGTCATATTCCAATTATAATTCATAATTATATATATTTATTTAGAAATCAAAATCCTATGTAGCTCTTTACATTAAGATTTTATTCTAAACTAGTTATCTCATATACATTCTCTTAGCTCTTCTTAATTACTATTAGAATGTTCTCACAGTCATCTAGTGACTTAACCATGTATTCAATTTTATATCTCATGATATAACATAAATGATGGATTCATTTTCCAATCAAATAGAATATAATTCATTTTATCTAGCTTAAACTTATGTGCTAGATCCATTTGCGACAAACTGAAAAATGGTGTCATGTGACAATGTCAAGAATCTTCCAAAGGAATCTTATATCTTGACCTCTTATAAGATATTGTCATTTCATGCAAACAGAATTTTAAAACCTTTATCATTCATCTTTATCTATCTCTTATAGATTTTACATTCCAAGAATGTATGTTGTCATTCCTAAGTCTTTCATTTTAGAAATACTTTTCGAGTCAAGGTGAAAACCACCTTTCATAGTCGGAATGTCATTTCAAATGATTAAGAATGTCTCTTTCATACAAGATTAGGAATATTACTATTCTCCCACTACTTCTTAGTAAACACACACACACACACGTTCTTTTCATTTTGATATAAAAGCATACCCTGTATCTTTATATTAAAATGACTATTCCAACTTTGACATGTTTGCTTTATATCCACAAGTGGATCTTAAGCCTTACACATTTGGTTAGGATAATATGGATTAAGAAAACCTCCAGGATAAGCTATATATATATATATATATATATATATATATATATATATATATATATATATATATCTTCTAGTAGATCTATCTTCTAGTAGATCTCTATTAAGAAAAGCGGTCTTTCTTGAAATCTATTTTCTATACCTCATATTAAGAATATGAAGTTATAGCAAATAATATCCTTGTTGATCTAATCATAGCTACTTGTGAAAATGTTTGATCATAGTCAATGTCATGAGTATGATAAGGACCATAATAAATGACATGAGTATGAGAAAATCCTTATATAAAAAGTATTACTAAATATGTATATATGTATCCATTAGTATATTCTTTCTTGAAGAATCTCTTACTCCTTCTAGCCTTGCTATAGAGATGAAGATTAATCTAGCCCATACTTGAGTATTAAACATGGATTACATCTCAATGTTCATGACTCTAAGTCATTTGTCAGATTCAACATTTGATATAATATTTTGATAGTTGATGGTTTAACTAGAAACCATCATGAACTCATCAATGAGAGATTCCACATTTCTCAAGTCATAGATGATTTCTACCATTATTGTGAACAATTTGTGTTTATGAATAGCTATTATTCATGTTCAACAATTCATTGTTGAAATTAGTGCCAACAATTCTTACATTCGGCTAAGGTTCTTGAGCCGCTTCACGTTCCACGTGCCTCCCACTTACTTTGTCATTAGAAGCTTGCTTTCTACCAACTCAACTTTCAGAGGAATAAATGAACTTATTCTTGGTAGGTCTGTATACAATAGTTTAAATGCCTTTTTAGAATATTCTACAATTATGTAGTTAGTTGGTGTTTGTATTCTAGGTACAATTACTAGTGATTGAAGTATAATCCCAAAAAGGTTAAAAAGGAGGATATTTCTACTGATTAGAAAGTAAACTATATCAAATAAAGTTTAATTCACCCTTTATCATCACGAAGGCTTTAGATGGTACTACTGGGTTGTATCTTGTGCTTAATCATGGACATTCATTAGAAAGGAAGTTATACACCAAAGTGTATAGTTCCTTGATAATTATTTTCTCTAAACTTTAGTGAAAATATTATTAGGAATCCTTTATATATAAATAAGATTCACATATGTCAAATAAACTAAATTATTTGCCTTCAAAGATCCATTTTTTGAAGTTGGAATATGTGGATTTCATTTATACAATAAAGATAACAATGTCATAGATAAGTCTGATTTACAAAAAGTTTAAGTCAAAAGTGCTTCCATATAGAACTTAATTTTATTTATAAAATGTTGACAATTACTTTTGTAATTCCATTAAGAGATATAGTCTCAGAAATAGAAGTCAACCATTTCAGAATAAGAGTATTATCGTTATGAAAAACGATCTAGTAAATACTAAAACATTTAAATAAATAATTGAGATTAAATATTTAGACATGCTAAATTTAAAACATACATTGTTCCAAAACCAACATTGTTTTATATTACAAACAATTTATGTTCTAATCACAAATAATAAACTAAACTTTGAGAGTGTAGTTCCAACTTGCTTGTGCTCAACTAGTTACTCTTCTATAAATATTTGCAATCAAGTTACAAATATTAGATTAACTTTCAAGTACCAAGTACTTGAGTTTTACTCAAAAAGTATAAGTTCTAACTAGTAGATATGTGAAGTACTAGTCTCTTTCAGACTTTCCTTCTAGATAAGAGGAGCAGTTCCTCTGCTAGTGTCCACTTTCTTCACAAAAGAAACAAGATACATCTATGTGGGCCTTATTGGATATAAAACGTGTGCCTTTTAGATCACACAAGGTGACTCGTTTAGCCTTGTACTATTCGAACAAAATATCACTATATTTATTGGAATATTGCTTACCCTATCTTATATATATATATATATCTTAATTATCAAAAACTTCCAAGAATTCATGAATAATTCTTCGTAGTATGATGTTAGAAGCATCTTGAGCATCACAGTGATGCATTTACTAGGTATCATATTTAGGTCTATTGCTCAAAGCAATTTCTTTAGGAATAGGTCCTTTAAGTGTATACAATTTCACATCTCTCACGAGATTGTCTCTTAAGAAATGAACTCATTCATTGAAGTTGTATCGGAGATGTCTCTTAAGACATGAACCCCTTCATAGAAGTTGGATCTATTGAATATTATTGTTTCATTAAGTCATTTAAAGAGAAATGTCAATTCATGGTTATGAGAGTGGATTATATATCTAAATTTTTTTAACAAAATTCATTTAGTATTTTCTGTATTTAATCTTTAATAATTAATACCCATTTTAGTTTCTAAAAACATTAATTATCAAAGTCTAGGATCCAAGTTGCAAAACAAATAAATGATTCGGTATCCTTTATCACATTCATCCGAATTCAACCCGATAGATTTCAATTATCAATTATATCTTACCATATAATTCCTAGATTTATGGGATCACTGATAACAAATTTAATTAGACACGTTTGATCCCATCTGTGCCCCAGAACTCTCTTGCTTATGTATCCTTTATCATAAGAGATTTCCGATCAAATCATCCAATTTGAAAAACTTATGTAATCGACCTATAACTTGGTTATAGAAATCCCGAAAACACCCCGGCCATCAAAATATAACACCAAGCGGTTAGGTATCATTTATCTCACCGGTGTATACAAGAGACATGCAAGGGTTCTTTAAAAAGGATTGCATATATTTGAGGTTTGTAAGAGGTCTTTGATGTTTTTATAATTCTAGTTTAAAAAACATGTTATATCATGGTTATTACATGTATTCAATAAATCGTGGTATACCTTTTTGTTTAAAATCTTATTTTATGAAAAAACCACATTTTAATAATGGTAAAACTTGGTTTATAAAATTGATGCGATCAAATTTTGATAGTTAGTATTAATAATTCGATGCTTGAGCGCTTTAGAACATTTGTAAACCTTTTAATAAAACTTTCTTTTATAAAATAAGGTTTGGAGTTTGATAAGTTTATAAATATCAATTTTAAACTTATACAATTTTAATCCTGAAATTTTATCGGTTACTAGTTTTAAGGATAAATCTTGTTTTATTGTAAAACTATTTTTAGAATCTTATGTTAAAAGGTAAATTTCATTAAAATCAAACTCCTCGTGATGTTTATTTATGCTCAAATATTATTTTGCATTTGAAAAACTAGTTTACCAACCATAACATAATAATAAGAACATAAACATAAAATAACACAAACATGCATAACAATTTTAACATATGTGCATAAACTAAGCCATTAACTAGTAATAATTTTGTGAGCCATCACAAAATTATCAAGTCCATTCCTAAAGGGACATAGTGGACCTTTATCTTGTAAAGTCTTCATGTGCTCCCACTTACTTCAACACCTTGTAGCAAGTTTATAAAAATAATTTTATAAATTTTGATAAACTTTAATAAAATCAACTTTATAAGCTTTTGATCTTCAAAATGACCACCATCTTCATTATTGTTACATTTTTTTTAAAAATAAACTATTTCTAAAACTAATCTATTATTTACTAAAATTAACAAAAGAAAACTATCTTTTTAATTATTACATACCATATGAATAAATAAATAATTAAAACCATTTTAAATAAATCAACACATGCAACAACACAAAGGTCCATGGCTAGTTTATGCACATCATATATATATAACTCTATTTTTTTTTCTAAGACAACTTTTATGACCAAAAAGATGCATGTAAACTTTTGGTCAAAAATAACAATTATAAACATTTTAAAGTTGTCATATAAAATATGTATGGATTTTTCTTGCATAGAGAAAACCATCCATATTTTCTAAAAACAAAGATTTCATCAACTAAACAAATAATCTAATTAATCTTGCAAAAATGGTTTTGATACCAATTGTTGAGATTTATTCAAAAATCAGGTTTCACAACCAGTAAAAACAAAAATGGAAGCTTTAAAAATATTGAATAAAACAAAAACTATTTTACCCACCAATGATTATTTTGAAAGAGTTAGAAAGATTAAAACAACCACAGAAGAGAAAGCATAATAACCTTTGAAAACTTTGATCCTCATGGGAGGTTGGAAGTTGATGAAGTGTGGCATGAAACTCTAAAACAAGAGTTCTCTAGAAGTATCCACCAAGAAAGTGTAGAACCATCAAAACATGATAGTACTCACTTGTAATTTTTTGTTCATAAGACTTTGAAATATATACCAAATATATTTTCAAAGGTGAAGCAACAAAGGGACATTCTTTGACATCATAATGCAAGAGAATGGAGGAGTGAGAAGCCTTCATATTCCGAAAATTTGGCAGCCCTTTAGGAGCACTTTGCTCTCAGTTTACATAGCCAAAAAGAAGAAGAAGATCATGCTATAACTTGAAACTAACCTTCCATACTCTTGCCTTATATATAAAGGCAAAAAAGAAAAGGGAGACCATAAAGAAAATTGAGCATGGGACATGCTTCTTACAAGCAAGGTAGAATTGATTAAACAATTCAAAAGAAGACCATTCTTGGTCTCCTCTTACTTTTCGAAAAACACCAAGGCACAAAGAAGACAAAAAATGTTTCATGCTAGTTTATATATATACATACATGTTATCTTTATAAAAATTCAATCATTTTTATAAATAATTCCCAATGCTTATATTTATATAACTAGTCATATATATAAATATCTTATTTTATATAATACTTCCTTTTATATAATTATAACTAGCTTATTAAGATATAAATAAGAATATATAAATATCTTATGTTTATATAAAACCACCTTTTATATAAATTGAACTAGTTTATTAAGATATATAAATATAACTTATAAATAATCATATTTTATGATATATTTCATAACTTGTTTTTTCTCCCATAAATATTATTTCCACAAATAATAAATTCTCAATTAGTAAAATATAATTTCCAAGAAATAATAATTTTTCCAATTAAATATAGGTGTTGATATATTTATTAATAATCAAATTATACTAATAAATAATCAATTGAAGGTAACTTGCTATATGGTGTGACGCTATAGGATCATATATTATTAGCAATATCATTCTATAATGACTCTTGGGCATACAAGATCTTTCATAAAATATACATGTTTTATTCGATTTAAACTATATATGTATTTTATACCAATAATTATGATGGGTAAAGATGGGTGATGATATAGATGAAGAAATAAATGATGAGAGGCCTTAATGTTTAAGCTTAATTAGTCATATAGTGGAGTATAGATGACAACCACGAAATATTCTAGACAGTCTTGTGGAACACTTGCAAGCTCGCAATATGTAGGTGTTTGTGAACGATGTGTTCACTAGTGTACTCCATCCCCCTCATGGTTGCCTTACTGACATATATTGCTAAGGAATCCCCTAAGTAGTATTGTCATCCCGATGCTAATCCTTAGGCTATGTCCTTTGAATTAGATGTTATAGGGACATAAAGTGAGGATAATGGGAACGGGTAATCGGGTTGAATGATTTGATGAAACTAGTGAACTTAATTATTGTCGGTTGAAAACCTTATGTGTTCACCAGGCTCCCAAGTTCAACCCACTCAATTTCTTATATTACAGGTAGTGACAAGAGCACATGAGTGTTCAAATGATGAGAGATCTATGGGTTATAGTCCATTAGAATAATAGATGTTGTAAGGTCTATACTATTTCTGTTTATGCTTATGTACTGTATTGACAATTAGATCCCAACGTTTTTAATATAATGAAAACTCATTCATTTGGGAATGCTTTGATATATTACTTATCATATTTTTGGGAACAAATTCCGCAACATATTTCTTCAAAAAGATACTCTGATTTTCAAATATAGCATAAACATATCGGTCTTTTCTGGCTGAGAAAATGGGGATGTCACAGTTGGTATCAGAGCATTAGTTTAAGCGAACTAGGAATTTGTAGGATTTCTAGACTTAAACTTAGAATTCTAAGCGATGATTGTGAGATGAATGTCTGCTACATTTTAGACACAAGCACTAGATTATTTTAGGAAAGATTCCTAAATTGCTATTATGTGCTAAATGATTTATGTTATAACGCTAAAGATGCCTTATATGCTATTATTTTATCAGATCTATGGTCGATTGCCGACCATTTCTAGAAACCTTATGTGTTCAAATTTCTAAACATTCGCCTACGATATTAGAACTGACATGTAACTTTTCGGAGTGACAAGGAGGATTTAAACGTCTATCGAAAATAAAGATCTAAATTTGCCTACTTTGGTGTATAGATTGAGATGGAAAGAACCTGAGGCGGATTCGAAAACGCTAATGGAAATGCTAATGCTAATCAGTGTCCTGTGATTGAGCGTGCACCAGAGGTAGCAGCTGCACCCGAGCCAATCATGATGGCATGATTACAAGCAATGATTCAAATGATGTTGGATCGTCATATGGAAGAAACAAAGCGTCTACTTCAATAGAATATGGATGAACCTAATGTGCCTGTTGAACAGACTGAACTGAATGAGGGTTAATCAGAAGAAGGAAACTATAGTAGAACCGTTGGCCAAGCTGAACCGCTAGTTGTTAGAAGAAATAACCAAGATGAAGGGGTTGAAAGGAATGGATGCAAGTACAAAGACTTTACCAGTTTCAAGCCATCAACTTTCACTGGGAAAGAAGATCCAATCGGATTTATAAAATGAATCTATGAAATGGAGCTAGCTTTTATAACGTGTAGTTGAAAAGGCAAGCTACAAACCACTTATGCATTGTGTCAGTTTAGAGGTGGTGTTGTTCGTTGGCGGAACACTTTGGGGAAGACCATAAGCCCCAATGAGCCACTACAAATGACGTGGGCAAAGTTCTTGGTACACTTTAAACGCAAGTTTTTCTCACCCCAAAACATGCTAGAACTAGAAAATCAGTTTCTAACATTGAAGAAGGGCAACATGTTCATTGACGAGTATACCAATGCCTTCACAGACAGGATGGAGTTTGCTTTGCGCATCGTCCCTGAAAAGCTAACAAAAATCGATAAGTATACGAAGGTACTACCATGGGAGTATGTTTTGCTAGTACGCCCGACATCTACTCTTGAGGCAACCATCTGGGCTGCTATGTTTGTTGAAGAAATGATCAAGAGTAGATCCGCCAACAAGGTCGAAGTTGGCGAAAAGAGAAAGTTTGAAGGATCTTCAAGGTCCAAAAAGAAAAGAAAATTCTTGAAGTCTGATTATAAGAAGTTCGAAGGAGGAGGATGTGAAGCAAGATTGTGTGAGAAGTGAAAAAAGAAGCACTTTGGAAAATGTGGCTAGGAGGTGACTTGTTTCAAATCTGGAAATTCTGGGCATTACGCCAATGAGTGCACATTCAAAAAGAAGGTGTGCTTCGGATGTTATGAAGAAGGATAGATTTTGAGGGACTATCCGAAGAAGAAAGAGGCATCAAGGCCTAACATTCCGCTGAGGCCAAAGGCAAGAGCAATCCAGATAACCCTGGAAGCACCAAGAGATGAAGCAGATGTCACTTCAGGTACCTTTCTTGTAAATGGATTGCCTGCCAATGTATTGTTTGACTCTGGAGCAAATTACCCCTTTATATCACATAAGTTTGGTAGAAGACTAGCATTTCCTGTAGATAAACTTGATAATCCTCTAGTTGCAGAAGTTGTCAGTGGCAAATTCATACCTGTTAGTGATTGCATTAAAAACATCGTCATCGACTTGAATATAAATAAATTCCATGAGGACCTGTTGCCCATTGAGTGAAATGGTTTCGACATCGTATTGGGAATGGATTGGCTTAGTGCAAACGATGCCGAGATACTATGTAAGAAGAAGATGGTGAGAGTAAACCCACCTGGAAGAGAGTCATTTATGGTGTACGAGGACAAACGCAGAGTAAATTCTGGAATCATTTCCCAGATGAAAGCCAAAAAATGTTTGTCAAAAGGATGCACATCATACTTGGCATTTGTGGTTGATGGAAAGAAGGAGAAGAAAGAGATACACAGAATACCAGTGGTGTGTGACTATATGGAAGTCTTTCCCGAAGATCTTCATGGATTTCCCCCTGATAGACAAGTGGAGTTTCGAATAGACTTGTTGTCAGGATCGACACCAATAGCGAAAGCACCATACCGGCTAGTATTGGTGAGCAAAAACCGCACTGCAATTAAAATTAACCGCATTAACCGCTACCGATTAACCGAAAACGTAACAAAAACCGATGGTGAGGTTTTTTGTTTTTCAAAAACCGCAAATTTGCAGTGCGGTGTGGTTATTAGTTTTAAAAAACCACAAAAAAACCGCACCGCATATATTATATACAAGTTTTATTATTAATTATTTATATATTAAATAATAAAAATAAGACAAGTTTTATGGATGAAAGAAGGATAAAATTCTAAAATACAAAAGTGTTTGTTTTTTCTTATGTTTAACATTGAAAAATGGTGAAATTTAACAATTTTAAGATATTTATTATTAATTACTAGTGATTTAATGTTTTTAAGATATTAGTTGTTTGTAATTTAAGCTAATTGTCTTATACCTTACGTTTTTTTATTATTACAAGTAATATCTTTAAATTCTTAAAACTGTTTGAACTCCAAAGTTCGGTTAAAAACCACACAAAATAACCGCACCAAATCCATGCGGTTAATAACCGAGACACAAAAAAAGAAAATTGCACCACAAAAATAACCGCACCAAGCGGTTTTAAAAATGGATTAACCACATTTGCGGTTAGTGGTGAGGTTTTTGCCAATAATCGCACCGAACCACACCGCGTTCACTGCTACCCGCTAGCACCGACGAAGATGAAGGAGCTTATGATGCAAATTTAGGAGTTATTGGACAACAGTTTCATTAGACCTAGTTCATCACCCTGGGAAGCTCCGGTATTATTCGTAAAGAAGAAGGATGGAAGCATGAGGATGTGCATAGACTATAGAGAGCTGAACAATGCAACAGTGAAGAACAAGTATCCATTGCCAAGGATCGATGACCTGTTCGATCAACTGCAGGGTTCAAGCTATTTCTCAAAAATCGATCTTAGGATAAATATCATCAACTGAAGGTAAGAGAGCAAGATATTGAGAAGACAGCGTTCAGAACAAGATACAAACATTATGAGTTCTTGGGTATGTCATTTGGACTAACCAATGCTCCAACAACATTTATAGATTTGATGAACAAGGTTTGTAAACCATTCCTCGATAAATCTGTGATAGTGTTCATAGATGACATTCTTATTTACTCAAAGAGCCATCAGGAGCATGACAAGCACTTACGAGAAGTATTAGAAGTTCTGAAGAAGGAGAAGTTGTATGCAAAGTTCTCTAAATGTGACTTTTGGATTCGAGATGTCCAATTCTTGGGTCATGTGGTTAATCAAAAAGGGATAATGGTTGACCTATCAAAGATTGAAGCTGTGATGAAATGGGAACGACCAAAAAGTCCCACTGAGATCGAAAGCTTTCTAGGATTAGCTGGATATTACCGAAGGTTTATCCAAGGCTTTTCTTCGATAACTGCACCACCAGACATTGACAGCTTTGACCCATAAAGGAGCTACATATACATGGAGTGAGAAACATGAAGAAGTATTCGAGAAATTAAAGAAGAAATTGTGTGAAGCACCAATTCTTTCTTTACCCGACAGAGTTTAAGACTTCGCAGTCTATAGCGATGCATATGGAGTTGTGTTAGGTTGTGTTCTGACCCAAAGAGATAAAGTGATAGCATATGCATCTTGACAATTGAAAGAGCACAAGAAGAACAACCCCACTCATGATCTAAGTTGGCAACAGTAGTATTCACATTAATGGTATGGAGGTATTATACAAAGACCTTAGTCTCTAAGTTTGGAATGATGGGAGATTAAAAAGTGAAGGTTCCAATGGCATTCGAAACGAAACTAACACTATCTCTGGACAAGCCATCTGCTGATATGACTCTCTATCGTCAAATGGTAGGATCATTAATGTATCTGATTGCTAGTCGTCCAGATATCATGTTTTCTGTTTGCTATTGTGCCAGGTTTCAAGAGAATCCTCGTGAACCCCACATGATCGCTGTTAAGAACGTCTTTAGATATCTCAAGCGAACATCCTCACTAGGAATATGGTACCTTTCGAGTCCAGGTTTCTTTGTGCAAGCGTTTTCAGATCCTGATCTTGGAGGTTGCGGTTTAGATCGAAAGAGTACAATGGGAGGATGCCAATTCCTTGATGAAAAACTTGTAAGTTGGCAATCTCGAAAGCAAACTTGTGTCTCCCTATCAACTGCTGAAGCATAGTACATAGCCGCTGCCTCTTGTACTTCACAAGTAATCTGGATTCAAAGTCAGATTCGTGACTATGGAATCAACATGAAGTGAATCCCTTTGTATTGCGATTCTGAGAGCGTCATTCGCATTTGTCACAACCTAGTGCAACACTCAAAGACCAAACACATCGCAATGAGGTATCACTTCATCAAAGATCATGTGGAAGATGGAAATGTCGAGATACACTTTGTTAGATCCGTTGATCAGCTAGCCGACATCTTCACGAAACCATTGCCTAAGCAAACCTTCAATCGCATTCTTCAAGGCTTAGGAATGATAGAGGTTGAATCTTTTACAAAAACACCTTCGCAGTTATAAGTATTTGATAGGCCTGTGAATTGGTGCGAACGCTCACAGTGACTCGCAGTCAACTGTTCACACTGTGAATTGGTGCGAACTCTCGCAGTAACTCGTAGTCAACTGTTCACGATGCGAACCGGTGCGAATGTTCGTGGTCTACTGTTCATTCATGGTTAGGAACATTATGTATCCTTTGAACATTTTCTTTATTTCTTTTTACTTATTTCTGTTTTTATTTCTTTTTCAGAAAATCGAAAATCCAAAAATATTTTATTCTGTTTATTTATTTATTTTCTTTTTCAGAATATTGAAAATCTAAAAATATTTTATTTCTTTATGTTTTTATTTCTTTTTCAGAAAAACAAAAATATTTTCTTTATTTTCATCATTTTTAATAATTAAACAAAAATACCAAAAATATTGGATAATTGAGTTGGTTTCAAGGCAAACATCTTGGTGATCTCAATTACGAATGATGGGGCAAGTATAAATTTATAATCTATGCAATAGTTAAGTGTCCCTAAAAGCTTGCTATTGCATGTCGTCCAAAGCCTCAAATACTTTCTATGTTGAAGCTTTAATGAATCGATCACACCAATCGTTTCTTCCCAATAAGGTTGTTCATTCAAATAAGTCAAGAGCTACCTGACTCTTCTCACATCGAGTTACGAGTTAACTGCTTAGACACTTTCTCACAATAGAGGTACATGATTTCTTTGGAACCACCTCATACCATTTCTCCATCACTTTCTCATTCAGAAATGTAACCCACCCTTGAGACTCTCAGATATTACCACTGAGGTTTATGGTTATAACAAATTCTATGTTTGTGATCTTAAATTCGTTATTACCACGAAGTGAGTGAAACCCAAAATCCAACACATACTTACGAATCGATGGTGAACAATTTAACTATTCTAGCTTTTTCACAAAGGAATTAATGAATGTCCACCTTCGTGGTCAGTACCAAGAATGTCATTTTCTTTTTGTGTGATCTTAATGAGACGTTCTAGACCTAAGATGAATCTTCCCAATAGATCCATTTTTTTTCCTATGCTTATCCTGGTCACTCCAAATAATTTCAAAGCATACTAGTTTTTTTGTTTACACCGATCAGACGAGTACTTCATCCGAACGTTCGGACTTATATCAAGTTTCATAGTTTGTTTAAAGATAAAGCCACCCTTAAAAGCCTAATGAAAAGATGCCGTTCACTGTTTCTCAACAAATAGGTGATCGTAATTCAATGGGAAACCACACAGACACTTTAGAGTCTCTCTTGACTCCGAAGGAAGAGATCTTTCCCCGGGATCCATCTACTTCATGTCTTAATAGACATCACCAGAATCCCTTAGTATTGTGTTGATTTATTTCTTTATCTTTGGCACACTCTCGCACAAAGATCATTGTGATTTTCCAAAGTTTGGTTCGTGGTACTCATGTTTACTTTCAGTTTCGCAAAAAATCTTATGGCTATTAATTGCAAAAGTCCATATTTGGACTAACTGCGAAATGGCGTAACTAATACGACATCTTAAAGGATAAGATTTGGGCGCAAGAATTTGAACATACACTATTTTGATGCCGCCTGACACACGTCATGTAACATCCGAATTTTCATAGGTATTATGGTGTAGGTTAATCTTGTGATTAAAGGAGAGACTCGACGAGTTGAGGGTCCAACTCGCCGAGTCGAGTCAGGTTTCTCCCGTGGATTTAATGAGTGGACTCGACGAGTCCGAGGAGGGACTCGCCGAGTAGGTGCTAGGCAGAGAAACCTTAATCTCTGGGTTGGGGACCTATTTAAAGGCACTTATAGCCTCCTTGGCCCCTTCCCAACAATATCTTCGTCCCTTGAGAGAAACCCTAGAGTTATTTATGAACTAGAGAGGAAAGAGGCTCCTTGGAGATCATTTCTTTGAGACGACGATCAAGGGAGTTGCAAGGATCTCAGAGGAGAGTTGGTGGATCAGTCTCATCTTCATTTCAAGCTTCAGATCTGGTACAACTCTTGCCTCCCTTGTGTTTGAGTAGATTTCCTTGGTTGTAAAGTTGGACTTGTATCCATATTGATGGGGTTTTGGGTGCATCCAAACCCTTTTTCGAGTCAATTATAGATCTAGACCTCTTGAGGTCCAGAGATCCAGAAAGTAGACTGCCATGAGTGAGTAACCTTGGAGATTTGAAGCTATGGAGCTTCAATGGAGTCAAAATGGTGTATAGAGCAAAATACACCATGCATGAGCCTCAAGTTCAGACCAGAGAAAGAGTTATGAGGATCCTGGATTATTAATTACTAAAACATGGAGTTATGTTTTGTGAATTGAACAAATGAGATTTTAATAAAATGTGTCATGAGGATTTATATAATGCTAAATGAATTTTTTTTTGAAAATTTACCTTGTTAAAAGTTGGTATCAGAGATTTGGTTTGAGGGATTCAGATGCACCTTCGTGTATGTCTGAACTCAAACTGAGGAATTGAGGAAAGTTTTTTTTTTCGAAATAAATGATTTTTCTAAAACGAGTAGGAGTTTTAAGAGAAAACGAGAAAGAGCAGTGTGTACAATCAGCTAGAGCCCGAACGGTGATTTCCCAAAATACCCTTACCATATGTGTTATGAGATATTATGAGATATTATACATGCTAGAGACAAGCTATGTATTTCATATTTTAGGACTAGAGTGGTCTGATTTGTGTTGCCTTAGTCTAGCAGTTGTTGTTATCTGTGATGCGCTTTCGAGTATGTGCTGAGTAAGAGTATCCAGCGGGAATCCTTGTAGAGAAAGGACTTGAGTAGAGAAAGGACATTTCATTACATATTTCTTTTCAAAAATCTGTGTTTCCAAAAAAAACCTTTTAGAACATCAAATAATTTCAATAAGTTCAAATAATACCAACCTAGAAGATTATTATTCTAATTTACAAAAATTAAGAATGTTTTATAAACAAACAATATTCCATTTTTGGCTGAGATGAGCAATTTTATGGTGATGATCCATGTCCATCAAAGATGTCGGAGATTATGAGGGCTGTTACGAAGAGGTGTGAAGAAGGTAATCAAAACACGTCGAAAAATAAAAAAATAGTATTGCACACGGTGTCATATCATAAAGAATTTAGAAAAAAAAACAATTAACAAAATGAAAAAAGAAATATAATGTCGACGGTTGTGTGGCCATCAAATTTTGTAATGTGATGGTCAATTTCTTGTGAAAGCCCCATCATGAATTAAAAATGATCAATTAAGAAACAAAAAACAAAATTAAAACTAAATGATATGATATATGTTCCACACCCCAAATTCATCTACAAGTAAGGAAATCCTCACTTATGAGTTGATAAGATGACCATATTTTTCATAGAATCCAACCTCCAACATATAAACAATGGCATATAATTTTTGGATAATCTCTCACAATCCCTCCTTTAAAAGGGTCATTATATCCAAAACCCGTACACTAACCGTTTGGGATACTGCACACCATAATTAAGGGGTGCAGATCATATAAGTATTCAGTAGCCCATCAAAATGAAGGCCCAGTATAACTTGAATGCATGTGTTTGTATATTTGTTCGAATATAAGCTTTCATTAGGAAAAGTGAAATATAAAATTATCGTTTGTTATGTTTTCCAAATATTATATAATTTCCATTTTAACCAAGCTTGCTTATGAGCTTAAAATAAATCATCTTTAAGAATCCAAGATTTATAAGACACGTACCATGAATAAAGAATTAGTGAAATTGTTTCATACCAATAATAAACCCAAGATCCTCAAACTTTTAACATGTAATAAGTTGTAAACTCATTTCAAAAACTTGAATAATAAATGACAAAAACTTCAATCAAAGAAATACCATGATACACAACAACCCACGACTTTAATCAAGAAAGGTAAAATCTAACGCTTAAAGTTGTTTGATAGTTATTGATTGAGTCAGGTTTAAATGAGTCGAGATTTGACTGAGTCATACACAATCATGAATCTAAATGAGTAAGAGACATATAAGATGAGTTAGAACCAAGTCAAATGTTTCTAAATATGATATTCAACAATTTGAATCTAAAACAAATCATAATTAGCCTCTTACCAAACCTAATAAAAAAGAGAAATTAAATTACCTTCTACCTTTTATGTCTATAGTTATTCTACCCACTAAAATTATGACAAATCACAATACAATTTAATTTTATTTGATATATTTTTAATATAACATTGATGAGTTAGTTAAAAAAATATGAAATGATGATTGGATATGAACATTTATAAACATAAAAAATAAGAGTCAATTTAATTTCTCAATAACATTTACTATTTTCAAGATTTGAATAGTTGAGATTTTGTCTATTATTTCTTATTTATTTTAATTGTTTATTAATTTGTAATGTCGAAAGTGGTCCCTTAATCTTTAAGCCATGTGCTTTGAGCCCCACTCAAATGTTCACTTGCCTCCTCTTAAATTGGGCCATATCATATGTCTAAGCCACCGCCGTAAATACTTTATGTAATATATATATATATATATATATATATATATATATATATATATATATATATATATATATATATATATATATATATATATATATATATATATATATATATATATATATATATATATATATATATATATATATATATATAAAATCTGAGGGGATACGAGAATTTCGTTGTCAGACTTGTTAGTACATGTTTCATATATATTTCTAGATTTTTTTTATAAAATTGTAAAAATAGTTTTCGTGGTTGTTTCAAAATTATGTTGTTTTGGTAAAAAAAAAATGTTTGGTGGTATATTAAGGGAAAATGACTCTTGAGGGTAACTAACTATTGCGTTTGTTTCATTTGGTCAATTTCATTTTTTTGTATTCAATATATCATCGAACTTGTTGTTTGTGTTCACCATAACCATTTTGACTGTCTTTTGACTTGTGTTAGCGGGTCAAAGGGTTATAGTGAACACAAACAACAAGTTCGATGGTATATTGAGTACAAAAAAAAAGATCAAATGAGAAAAAATGCAACAGTTGGTTACCCTCCTGATTCATTTTTCCTTTACTCATTTACAGCAAATCCTACGTCATCTCTTGATGATATTAATGACTTTATGGGATTCATTCTTGCTTCTCTTCAAAACATAACCCACGAAAGAACATTATTCATATATGTACAACTTTGTAATGCACTTGAATATTTATTAGGAGAATCTTGACTAAGTAGGCGCATTTCATAACTACATTTACATTTACAATAAAATGATTTATCGTATCATGGATTCTAGACAAGTTTACAAACAAGTGGAATCACAAGTGCTGTGATTTTTGAGTTTACTTAGCTTTAAAATCGAATTCATGGGATAAGATACAACATCAATATATACAATATCATGCAACTTTTGCAGACACATCACCATAATATACCTTGAGGTAAACGTTTATGTTGATAAATATACCTCTCATATACATTCATATTCTTTTGCAGAGAGGTGTTGACAGCTAACCATAGTAAACATAACATAGACCATGTTTTAACGAAGTTACCCCTCCAAAACATTCTTCATATACGTTATGACCAAAGAAGGTTGTAGTCTTTTAACTTTTCGGGGAAAATGACTTAGGAGGGTAACCAACTGTTGAGTTAGTTCTCATTTGGTCCCTTTTTTGTACTCAATATACCATTGAACTTGTTGTTTGTGTTCATCATAACCTTTTGACCGGCTATCACAGGTCAAAAGCCGGTCAAAAGGGTTATGGTGAACACAAACAACAAGTTCGATGATATATTGAGTATAAAAAAAGAAAAGAGACCAAATGAAAACAAACGCAATAGTTAGTTACCCTCAAGAGTCATTTAATTATTAATTTTTGGACATCTTGTGTGTTTTGGTCAAAAAACGTTAACTTCAACAATTTAACTGTTAATTTTTTTTAAATGACAATTTTACTATGGATCTTTTCTACAACCAAACTACAATAATTATTTTTGCATCTTTTTTAATTTGTATTCAATTATTATACATTAATTTTTTAATTAATTATTTTTAAATTTTTTTATTGGATTAATTTTTTTATTAGATTATTATATATTAATAAATATTATTTTTGATATATAATATATTAATAAATATTACTTTATTGAAATATTAATTTCATTTAATTAATTATTTTTTAAATTTCTTTTTTATCGGATTAATTCTTTTTTATTAGATTACTATTTATTAATAAATATTATTTTTAATATATAGTATTTATGTATTAATAAATATTACTTTATTGGATTATCAGTTTGTTTTATATAATTCCTTTTTTTAATTTCTTTTTTATTGGATTATTATATATCAATAAATATTATTTTTAATATATAATATTTATTAATTTTATTGGATTATTAATTCTTTTTAGTTATTTTTTCAATTTTATTCTTATTGAATTAATCTTTTTTTGGATAACATCATCACCATCCTAATTTATTTTTGAAAATCTCACTCATCCCACCACTGCCAGACTTGGTAATGGTGGTGGTGTTTGATGGTTTTCGAATCCATCAAATAATAAATCTTATTTGCACATATGATTTAAAAACAGTAATAACAATAAAAAACATGGTCGATCCTCAAAGACTCGGTTTTAATCCATAAATATACCAAAATAATCATGTTTTATTCTGGGGCATAAAAATTAAATATGGGGAATTTGAACACACATAAACTAAACTAACATACGGTAAAATAAATACTAGAAATAAGAGTAAAATAATTTGGTTTTGAGTTCTATTCACCTAATTGATTCAAGGTAATGATGAGTCGATGTCAAATTGAATTATAGTCTAAGTTGGTACTTGAAGATACTAACATGCTCTAACATCATTCGTTCTCCAAATTGTTTAATCAAAACAAGCTCTATGAATTAAACTTAATCTTACTAACCTACTCTAAACAAACTCTAGAAATAGATTGAAAGATCACATTAAGTTTTGTGCGCATGTTTCCAACAACGTTCAATACTTCTCAAAGCTCGAAAGCGTAAAAAAATAATAATTTACACCGAAGTTAATCCCATCACATAACTCATTTGATGTGTGCCACCTAAAACAATTACATATTTTACAAATTGAATAACGAGAATAAACCAACCTCAATTCAAGCGGCCAACATGAACCAGGTCAAGAATCAAACGTTGAGTTATAACAAAACTATAATTGCTAGAAAGAATAACCACGTAAAATCAAATCATTTAATTAACTATATAAAAAAGAAGTTCTAACTACAAACCCGGATATGTTGTTGAAAATTTAATTATTTAAAAGAAATTATTAATCCAATAAAATAATATTTATTTATATATAAATATTATATATTAAAATAATATATAATTAATATATAATAATCCAATAAAAAATTAATTCATTAAAAAGAAATTAAAAAAAGAATTAATTCAATGAAATTAATAATCAAATAAATTAATATTTATTAATATATAAATATTATATATAAAAATAATATTTATTAATATATAATAAAAATTAAAAAGAAAAGATGCAGTAATGGTCCTTGTAGTATGGTTGCAGAAATGGTCTCTTAGGGTAAATTGTCATTCTAAAAAAGTTATCAGTTAAGTTGTTAAAGTTAGCGTTTTTTAACCAAAAACGCACAAAGCATCTATGGATTAGGTCACTAATGCACCACCAAATATTTTTGGAACAAAACTACATAATTTTAACAAACATATAAACTATTTTTGCAATTTTGTCATTTTTTAATATAATTATCCACTATTGGTGGTACCTTTGATATTTTTCTCCTTATTAGCTAGGGGTGACAACTTAACCCAACCCGTAACCCAACACTGACCCAACCCGAAAATAGACGGGTTTGGGTTGAGGTTTTTGACCCACCAACCTGTCAACCTAACAACCCGTTTATTTCATGGGTTGGGTTGCGTTACATGTTTGAGTTCGTGGATCAACCCGACAACCTGTATATATATATATATATATATATATATATATATATATATATATATATATATATATATATTACTTAAATATGATTTCCTTCTGTATTCATAATATTTTGTATCATTGTATTCCTTTCATATTCGTATGTGGCTAGCTTGTGTCCTAATAAAAACAGAAAAAATACATGTCGTCATTTTTAGATGCTCACGAATCACGAACGAAGAACGCATCTACTTTGTAGAATGTTTTAATTTATCAATTTTATTTGGATGTTAATGACTTTATGAATTTATGTTAAAACCTTCTTTTTTATGTTAATTACTTTAATCACTTCATGACTTTATGTTGAAACCCTCATTTTTAAAAATGTGTTGCTTATTTATTAAACGGGTTATATGGGTTGGGTTCGACCCACTAACTCATGAACCTGTAAACCCATATACTTAAACAGGTTATATGGGTTGGGTTAGGTTAGGGTTTCCAATCCACCAATCCGCCAACCCGTAGTTAGCGGACCACATTGTATTATGTATTATATTTAGTGTTTACAATGTATTATGTATTATGTTGTATTGAGTTATTATATTGGCCCATTGTATATTTGGACCATGATACTCTTGTATATATTCTCCTTTGGTAATGCAAATACGATATATGAGAATTATGAATTAATATGGTATCAGAGCCATAACTCTCAACCCTAACCGATTCCTGTATCTTGCCTTCCTTTTCTTCGTGTCATGTCTTCTTCTTTTTACTTCATATCCATAACAGGCGACAACAGTTCCAGTACTAAACCTCCACATAAGGCGTATGGTATCACTAACATTGAAACCTATGTCCCTCTCATTCTAGATCTCACAGCTCGCAACTATGAACCATGGAGCGACCTCTTTCAATATCATTGTATTGAATATGGTGTTTCTAATCACATCAACTTAACCTACGACCCTCCAAACTCACCCCCTACGACCACATAATGAGAAGAACGAGATCATATTGTAACTATGGTTGTTCAGATATGTATCTCAAAAACTCATCATTTCCGCCTACTCTATTAAAGCAACGACTCTCAAGATATAGTTGAACTTACATGCTCTTTTATATGAAGATGTCGAATCCACAACTATGCAACTAGAGAATGAGTTTAGGAACATCACACTGGGGGACTCAACTATTCATGAGTACTTTAAGAAAATCAAGAAGATAACAGATTTACTAGAAGGACTTGGCGAGAAGATGAAAGACCGAAATGTTGTTCTGCATGCTCTAAACGACCTCCTAAGCAACCATGACACTGTTGCAGGTGTTATTTGTTTCTCCAAACTCATACCTACTTTCTCCGAGATGAGATACGTGTTACTAGTTGCAGAAACAAGAATAAACTACTCATGTTCACAGTTCTGTCTCATGAAAACCATATCTCCGCTCCTTCCCTTCTTCACGTTGGCACCCCATCCTTGTCGTCGAGTCATGTGGTGGGGGCGGCTCTTACAATGGGATTTCAGCCCATCGTGGAGGAGGCCAAAACTGATGGGTTTTGAGCATTCTAACACTTCCTAAGTGTATATGCAACCCTAATAAACCTTGGATCTATGTTTGTCTAAAATACATGCAAAATATGGTTTCCAAGGTTCATAATCCTATCTAGCATACATGTGGAACTTTAATCCTAAAAGGATGGCTTGAATTACATACCTTGTAGTTGATTTTGATTCCTTGAAACCTTGTGAGCCTAGCACCCCAAGTGTGATGCCTCAAATTCTTCACACAACACCAAATGCTTTTGGAATGACTTTTGAGAGAATACAAACACTCTAAAAATCGGCCTAGCCCTCACTTCTCTTTTTGTAGCCGGTTTTGGTGGAGGAGACGATCCTTATATAGTGTGACACATCTAGGGTTACACCATGTAAACCCTAATGTGTCATGGCTCTTCATTTCCATGACCCATGAGTTTGTAACTCCCATGGAGCATCCATGGAGCATCCTATGGGTTTAACCCAGCTTGATAATCCATGGAGCCTTTTAGCCCACTATACAAGTTATGGATGATTTACATAATCAACCCATATATTTAATTAGTTATCTTTTGATCACTTAATTAATTCCAAATTAATTCTTGATCAATACTAATTAAATAATACTATTAATATATTAGAACTTATAATATATTAATAAACCACAAGTGTTATTTCTCTCATTTAGTCTATCCAAATGCATGATGCCATGCAACCCAAATGGACCATGCCGGGTTCAGTGGCGGATCCAGCCCGGAAGTCAAGTGGGGTGCATAGTTGACCATTGATCATTGACCGTTGACCGTTGACCGTTGCTTCTTTATGAGTCTTAAGTCTGTTTGTCTTTCTGGTTTATTCCAACCAGTAAAGCCATTGTCCCCTTGTTATTCTGTTAAAGAATAAGATAAGCATTAAACAAGAATATAAAATTAGCATCAAAATGCCCCTTAAACTAAACAAAAAGAAAGCAGAAACAGGATAATATAAAGCCTCTACATTAAACCCTATATCACAAAAAACACATAACAATAGAGTGGTTGGCTAATTACAAGTCAAATTATTAAATTAAGCATAACAATACCTCTTAAACTATGCAAAAACAAGGTCAGCCTAATAAAAAAACGAAAACATCGACAATGGATCACTACTTTTCTGTAAAGAGATAAACACTTCAATTAAATTGAAATGGCGGCAACAAGACAACGAAGGACCCAAGAAAACACAAAAGTCAAATCCCTCAATTCAATGCTCTTGAAGCTCAGAGCTGAATCTAATCAGTCTTCAGATCACTTTAGGAATTTCTTAAAAGATATTACATATCCAAATGAGGATTTCTTAAACAATCAAATCAATTTTATCATGGAAAAAGGAACCTGATTGAATGCCTGAGTTTAGATTGAATTCTTATCATAAATTTTGTCAAATGACCAAGCCAAAATGGTCCGATAAAGTGTACCCCAAAATCGATTCGAAAACATCCGTTACGATTACTCGGATTTTTTTTGGTTTTTAACAAAGTAAATGTCAAAAATAAATAGCATACCTAGATTTGTGGTTGTTTTTAGACTTCATATTTAGAGAGAGCCCGAAAAAATGAGCTCATTCCGGTCTCTGATCTCTGTGGACAGCGTCAGAAGCAGTGCATATGAGCAGCTAGGTTTAAGGACGATGAAAGAAGTGGGGTGCTTTTGTTGAAACTGAACAGTGAAAGAAAAATAATACGCAACTTTTACCTTTCAAATGGGGTAAGTGGGTGCACATGATTTTCTTAGAGGGGACCATCTATTCAGATTTTTTTTATTTTTTTTTATTGTTTATGTATATACCTGGTGGAACCCACATTTAAGTGGGGTCCTTGCACCCCACTACTAACCCATTGGCTCCGCCACTGGCCGGGTCGGGTCAAGTACATACCAGAAATAGTTATGGACTTAGACACCTTATCCAACAGTCTCCCACTTGGATAAGTCTAATAACTATAACTGCAAGTATGACTTCAGGAACCGATCAGCAATCGTAGCTCTTTCAAGGTCTCTCGGAACTGAGAAGATGATGATACGCCATTTAAGATAAGTGATCATATAATCCTCTGTTCTAGATATCAACCGGACAAATACATGGAACAATGTCTTACTTATTGTCCAGCAGTTTGTTTCCCGATTTCCGATTTGTTTGACAAAGAACTTAATTGAACACATCAACTTAGTTCGGACCGGGGCCGATATATAGGTCAAAACAAAATCATCGAGGGGCCCAGATATCAGCTTCTAATCCAAGAAGGAACAGATAAACTTCAACTCATATGTTTGCTCTACTACTTATTGAATTGTACACAAAAGCACGTTTTATAACATCGAGTTACCAATGCGTTTTTATACAATCAATGCATAACAAACTCATAGGCAACAAATCATATCTCTAGGTTTGAAGACTTATATGATATTACCGTCTCACGATCACTCGAGATAAATTCCATGAAGTGATTCCAGTGAGCGTGGGTTAAGTCCAATGCTCAGAACTTATGAGCACTCATGAGTGTTGTAGCCATGTCCAACAACTTAGACCTTTGCAACCAATCATGACAGTCTTGATTCATACCTACTTTTGACATATGATCGACTGTGGAGGTTCGAATAATATGATATACCAAACATAATTATTCTGGAAGTCAAAACATGCAAAAGAAATATAGTAAATGATTGAAAAGAGATAGCAACACTTTACTCATTAATAAACACACCTTTTATTCATCATCTAATGTCAATTACACTTTACAAATTTCGAAGATTATCTAACTACTAAAACTAATATCATCCTTCAGCCCTATGCTCCGAGCATGCTGGAGATGCCTAACCCGAGTCAGTCCCTTCGTGAGGGGATCTGCTGGATTCTCATCCGATGATACCCTCTTTGCCACGAGGAGTCCTTCTACTATTCGATGTCTGATGAAATGGTATTTTCTGTCGATGTGTCTGGATCTCCCATGATCCCTTGGTTCCTTGGCTAAGGCAACTGCACTTTCACTATCACAGAAAATTTCCATTGGCTCCTTAATAGCTGGTACAACTCTAAGGTCTCCAATGAAGTTCGTCATAAAGTTGAATCAGCCACTGTTTCTTGCTTGGAACTCTTCCAAGAAATTGCTCCCCCATTTAAGGTAAAGACCCAGCCCAACTGAGAGCGGAAATTATCCCTATTAGTATGAAAGCTAACATTACTATACCCTGCAACTCTCAAGTCATCACTCCCACTGAGGGTAAGGACCCAGTCCGTAGTCCTCCATAGGTACTTGAGGATATTCTTTACCGCAGTCTAGAGTGCCTTGCTAGGGTTCCCCTGATACCTGCTAACCATGCTTAAAGCAAAGGCTACATCAGGTTGAGTACACGTCATGGCATACATGATCGATCCTACAGCCGAAGCATATGGTATTCGACTCATTTATGCTATCTCATCCTCAATACTAGGGCTTTGTGTCTTACTCAATCTGGCGTTACTCTGGATGGGTAAATCTCCATTCTTGGAGTCCTGCATGTTGAACCTATTCAGCACCTTATCCAAGTAGGTACTCCGAATAAGTCCGATTAGTCTTTTACTCCGGTCTCTCAAGATCCTTATCCCTAGAATATAGGCAGCTTCTCCTAGGTCCTTCATAGAGAAACACTTCCCAAGCAAGGATTTAACTTCCTGCAGAGTTGGGATGTCATTTCCTGTGAGTAGTATGTCATCCACATACAATACCAAAAAGCTAACTATACTCCCACTAGCCTTGACATATACACAAGATTCGTCTTCACTCCTAGAAAAGCCAAGTTCTTTGACTTTCTCATCAAAGCAAAGATTCCATCTGCGAGGTGCTTGCTTTAATCCATAAATGGATTTCTCAAGCTTACACACTCTATTAGGGTACTCTATATTGACAAAACCCTCTGGCTGACTCATGTAAACATCCTTAGCCAACTTTCCATTAAGGAAAGCGGTTTTGACATCCATTTGCCATATTTCGTAGTCATGAAATGCAACTATGGCTAACAGAACCCTAATAGACTTAATCTTGGCCACTGGAGAAAAGGTCTCATCATAATCAACTCCTGGAATTTGTGAGAAACCCTTTACAACCAGTTGTGCCTTATAAGTGTGTACATTACCATCCACGTCGGTCTTCTTCTTGAAGATCCATTTTCACCCTATAGTCTTACGACCTGGTACATTCTCAACCAAGTTCCAAACTTGATTGTCTTACATGGACTGTATCTCGCTGTCCATTGCCTCTTTCCATTTGGCTGACTCAGGGCCTGCCATGGCTTCCGCGTAACTGTTAGGTTCATCTAGACCTATCAGTGTCTCATCACTGATAAGTGTATCACCTTCCGCAGTAATATGGAATCCATAGTAATGCTCAAGTGCATTCCTAACCCTTATGGAACACCTCAGAGGTACAGACTTGTCAGTTGGCTCAACAGGAGTTTCTTCCTCAAGTTGAGTGCTAGAGTTTGAAGTTCCTTCACCACTTGACTCTTGAATTTCTTCAAGGTCAACTTGCCTCCCACTGTTTCCTTGGCTTATAAATTCTCTCTCTCAAAAGATAGCCCTCTTAGCTACAACGACCACATTTTCACTAGGTCTGTAGAAGAGGTAACCAAAGGATTTCTGTGGGTAACCGATGAAAATACACCTCTCACTTCGTGGTTCTAGCATATCATGAGTCTTGCGTCTCACGAAAGCCTCACAACCCCAAATCTTGATGTGGTCTAGTTTGGGTACTTTACCAGTCCACATCTCATGAGGAGTTTTGGCAACTTTCTTTGTAGGGACCAAATTAAGGATATGGGGGGCAGTCTCTAAGACATACCCCCAAAATGAGATTGGTAGCGAAGCTCGACTCATCATGGAACGAACCATATCCAACAAGGTTCGATTACGCCTCTCAGCTACACCATTCAACTGCGGTGTCCTGGGAGGTTTCAATTGTGAGACAATCCCACATTCCCTAAGATAGTCGAGGAACTCTGAACTAAGATACTCACCACCTCGATTGGATCGAAGCATCTCAATGTTCCTGCCCAATTGATTCTCGACTTCCTGTTTAAATTCTTTAAACCTTTCAAAAGTCTCTGACTTATGCTTGATTAAGTAGACATATCCATATTTACTGTAATCATCAGTCAAATAATAACGATTAGCATCCCTTGTGGCATGTTTGAAGGGTCGACACACATCCGTGTGTACAAGATCCAACAAACCTTCACCCTTCTCACAAGAACATGTGAAGGGTGACTTTGTCATTTTTTCAAGTAAGCATGATTCGCAACTATCATTTGACTTTAGGTCAAATGACTACAAGACTCCATCATTTTGGAGTTGACCTATGCGTTTCTTGCTTATATGTCCAAGGCGACAATGCCATAGTGATGCTTTATCCAAGTTATTATCATTAACAAAATCAATACACAATACATTATTTCCTAAGTTATCAATCACAAATACAATTTCATACACACCATCACAAGGTAATGCTTTAAAATAAAGAACATTATTAAAGAAAGCATGAATCGAACCAACTTCATTATTAAATGAAAAGGTGAAACCTTGTTTATACAATGCATGAAAGGAAATAATATTTCTTGTCATTTATGGAAAATAACAACATTTATTCAAATCTAAATTAAACCCACTACTTAGTGATAAAGTATAAACTCTAATCTTGGTGACAGGTAAAGCTTTCCTATTCCCCATGATTAAGTTTATTCTTCCATGCTCCACATTCTCACTTCTTCTTAGTCCCTGCAAATCAGAACAGATATGAATACCACAACCGGTATCAAGGACCCAAGAGTTAGAATGGGGTGAGTTATTAGATAAGATAGTGTAAATACTTGCGTGGTTGGGTTTAACTTTCCCATCCTCCACATATTGCTGGTACTTTGGGCAGTTCCGCTTCCAATGTGACTTTTCATGGAAATAGAGGCATTCAGCCTCTTTTGGGTCAGAAGAAGGAGTGACGAAACCTTTCTTGGTTCCACTTGAAGAAGAGCCATCAAGGGTCCTAGCCTTGGTACTCTTCGAAGAGCTCTTCCCTCTACCTTTACCGATTGCCAAAACAGGGGTGGAGTTTGGAGTAGGAGTGTTAACAACCGACTTACCTTTAAGACCTGTTTCTGCGTTCTTGGGGAGTCCCTAAAGTTTGCTGAGTGTGACCTCTTCCTTATTCATGTGATATTTCATGCGGAATTGATCATATCACGAGGGTAAGGAGTGCAAAATGATATCTATTGCAAGCTCCTCAGGGAAGTTCACATTAAGCTTCAGCAAACGATCCACATACCTTTGCATTTTCTGCATGTGGCTCGTGATTCTCTGTCCTTCATCATGGTTGTTATCATGGAGCAGATGATTTCATACCTCACTTGTCGAGCACTTTGATGGTATCTTTCCATCAGATCTTGGTGCATTTCAAAAGGGTAGAAGTCCTCATAGGACTTTTGGAGTTCTCATGTCATGGTGGCCAATATGATTCATGCCACTTTGGTGGCATCCCTTTCATTTGCCCGTAAGTCAGCGATCTCCTGGGGAGTTGTAGTGGTCTCATCAATCTCCTTAAGCTCTTTATCGAGGACATATTCTTTGTCCTCGTAGCGGGTAATCATCCTGATGTTTCTGATCCATTCATTGGAGTTGGATCCATCAAAAGTGACTTTCCCACACAAGTTCATAAGGGTAAAGGAGCCATTAGGATTAGAGCTAGAAGCAGCATTGTTTAAAGACATCTGAAAGAAGAGAACAAGATTAGTTTAGATATTAAGAGAGTCCTTAATAAAACACCGAAATGTAATATTAAGGCTAGGATCCAATCACAATATATTATAACTTAGAAGAGGTATGCCGTAATCCAAGCTATAACATATTTGAAAGGTAGGTGAATAACGATTCACCAATTTCTACCATGAAAAACGAAATATAAATATTAGGTTTTTAATTGGCTCTTAAAAATCCCTAGATTCTTTTGAGATTCAATGAACTTTTCAAAGGCATGTTTCAATCTCGAGTTTTCCCTCCAAGTTGTGACTGGGATACCGAGGATCACAAAACGAGGTGTGAAGTAACCATACAAATCACTTGGTACCCTTAAAGTTCATCACTCAATCGATGTGCCGGTTAACCACACACGCTCCACCGATACTATGATAAACCTTAAGTCACCCTTTACCTACCTTGTTAAGTCCAAGTTAGTGTGCCCGTTAACCACACAAGCTCCACCAACGACTTAAACAAAGTGTAAAGTGTAATTTCATGGATTAGCACCTTATTCACATTTTCCTAAAGTAACTAAGATTAGGAATTTAATAAAAGCATTTAGTTACTTTATAATATTCATCATACTTTTAATGAGAATTTATAAGTCCTTGTCCTACCTGTTCGGCTAATGACCCTCCACTGATCAAGGAAGCGGTTGGTGAGAGTGGATACCCATTAAGTTGCCATTTTATAGGCAACAACCTTATACCCCCTTATAGACCGGCTTCGTGAATTAGGCGTACTAGCGGTAAGACGACTTGATCTTATACATATATATTATTAACTTATAATACTATAAAGTATAAGGGTTGATTTTTAACTTTTAAAAATCTAAGGGTTGGAACTAAAGTTTTAATCATGACTTTACTTGTTCCAAAACTTTAGGGCAAATTTTCTAACTTTACAAAACCTTTCATATTCATAACTTATGAGTTATTAAAATGAAGACTCTTCATTTTATAACTTATGTGTTCTTTTAATGGTTTTTAACACAAAGAGACTTTTGGTTATCCATAACTTGAGGACAAGTTATGAATTCCATTAAAACACATAAGGATCATGAATTAAACATTTAAACAAGTAATTCCTATGATCTATCAAAAACTCATAAGAACATGAATATTCATATCAAAGTTTCAAGAACATATGAACACATATAATCATGAAAAATTGATATTAGCCATTATAAATGAATTAGAACACTCATTACACCATCTAAAACAAGTTTTACAAACAAAAACAGTTTAGGGTAATGTTTCTAGTCCATTTACAGCAGCCAAGCTCCAAAAACTGCTCACTGGATGACAAACTCATCGAGTTCATCTGGGAACTCGTCGAGTTCATGCTATAACACACAAAATCGGCGAGTTTTTGGCCAGAACTCGTCGAGTTTTCATGTCTGGACAGTTTTTGGCTTTTGAAAAACAAGTTTGCATCAAGTATTTAACAAACAAGCCTAGGCTCTGATACCACTGATGGGTTTTGAGCATTCTAACACTTCCTAAGTGTACATGTAACCCTAATAAACCTTGGATCTATGTTTGTCTAAAATACATGCAAAATATGGTTTCCAAGGTTCATAATCCTATCTAGCATACATGGGGAACTTTAATCCTAAAAGGATGGGTTGAATTACATACCTTGTAGTTGATTTTGATTCCTTGAAACCTTGTGAGCCTAGCACCCCAAGTGTGATGCCTCAAATGCTTCACACAACAACAAATGATTTTGGAATGACTTTTGAGAGAATACAAACACTCTAATGTGTCATGGATCTTCATTTCCATGACCCATGGGTTTGTAACTCTCATGGATCATCCATGGAGCATCCTATGGGTTTAACCCAACTTGATAATCCATGGAGCCTCTTAGCCCACTATACAAGTTATGGATGATTTACATAATCAACCCATATATTTAATTAGTTATCTTTTGATCACTTAATTAATTCCAAATTAATTCTTGATCAATACTAATTAAATAATACTATTAATATATTAGAACTTATAATATATTAATAAACCACAAGTGTTATTTCTCTCATTTAGTCTATCAAAATTCATGATGCCATGCAACCCAAATGGACCATGCCGGGTCGGGTCAAGTACATACCAGAAATAGTTATGGACTTAGACACCTTATCCAACAAAAACAACTATCACCTCCGACAACAGGGTTAACCGCCTCACAACACCCAATACGGGTGGGTCTATATTCCACTGCCTACTTCTGATCATTACACATGGATTGCCTTCGTTCAAACCCAACTACCATGGGTCACTTCCCACTCATTTTCACAATAGGCTCCTCATAGCAGCCCATTTTGGGGCAAACCCACATCCAACAGCCCAAGACTTCTTAGAAGTAGGCCCTCTACACCATCAGCAAGTACCCCATAGGCCCATATGTAGATATATGGCCTAAATCAGCCTCCCTGGGCCTGATAATGCAACGATCAACCCACCACTCTTCCAAATTTTTTCAATACTATGACTTTAAACAACTTGGGAAATAACAGATGGATCATGGATTGTAACGCCTGGTTCTTGGTACACATTTAAATTATATATTATTTATTTTTGTAGAGCAACTCGACGAGTTGAGAGCCTCGAACTCGTTGAGTAGAGACCAGAAGTGACATGGGTTTTAAGTAACCTACTGGACGATTTGACAACACTCAAATCGAAGAGTAGGGCTGCCAGAATGAAACCCTAATTTTGGGGGTTTGCACCCTATTTAAGCATCTTAATCCCCACACGTTGGCCTCCTTTCCAACCTCCAAGTTCCCAAACCTTAGATTCAGAAACCCCAATGCATTTGTGAGCTTGTGAGCCATTTTTGAGTGAAACTTTGTGTGTGTTGAAGCTTGTGAAGGAAGGAGAAGCTTGGGGATTCAAGAAGAAGCTAGTAGATCCAGAGACTCCATTTCTTTCTCTTCATTTTCTAGTAAGCAAGTCTCAAACTTGCTTAGTGACTTCTTAGATCTCTTTATTATCATTTTATTAGGTTTTTGGTCCAAGAAGCATGATCTTTGGGATATGGATGTCCTAAGTGAGTATACCATTAGATCTGGAACCATGAAGGGCTTTCATGGCATAAAGGTGCAAAATTTATGGCCATTGAAGCCCCATGCAAGCTATAGGATGTCATTTTGGCCTTTTAAGCTCCAAAAGGCCATGCATGGAGAGAAAGGTGGAAGCTTTACGTGTTCATGTGGTGTCTAGTGTCCAGATCTCAGTTTATATGCCTTGGTTTAGAGTATTTATGGCTTTAGGATCAAGATCTAGTTCCTAAAGAGTTAGGTTCTGAGCTAAACCCATTAAGTAAAGGTATTAACGGGTAAAGTTGGAAACTTTACCCTTAAAAGGACATTTTCAGTGTATATGAGAAGTATGAAGCTTAGATATGAAGAGTAGGGGCTTAATCCATTAAGATGGCCAAAGCAGACCGATGAACTCGTTGAGTCCATAGAGGAACTCGATGATTTGAGTCGATTTGTCTCGATTCTGAATAGGGTAGAACTCCTCGGCGAGTCTGAGGAGGAACTCGACGAGTTGACTCACTTTATCATGACTGCGAGTAGCTAGGGAACTCGGTGAGTCACGGGGATGACTCGACGAGTTGAGTCAACTCGGAGTGTTGACTTTGACTTTCACCGAGTTTTGAATTTGACCAGAAGGTCGACTTTGAGCAATGTTAAAATATTCATTTTACCCTAAGAAGGATTATTGGATTTTGACTAAGTGTTATTATATAATGATAGTCGGAGATTTCACAGTCAGCTTTGCAAGGTGAGTTTCCTCCTGGATTGATCGGGTCGAAGGCACCAAGGCCAGCCCATATATGTTTTGATTAGTAGTTGAGTGTGGGCGTGGCCTGTATCTCATAGATAGTCGAGTGTAGGCGGGGCCCGTATCTCATAGCATTATTTGAGTATGGATATAGGATTGATTGATAGATTTGATTATACTTGTTGTTTTTGTGATACTTGTTTGCATGCTTAGTAGATGAGTGTGGGTGGGGCCCGTATCTCATAATTAGCTAAGTGTGGGCGGGGCCCATATCTCCTTTAGCGTGGGCGGGGCGCGTATCTCCTAGTAACATGATTATGTGTATGGTATGTGGTAGTTTGGGGAGATTCGCTAAGCTTCGTGCTTACAATTTTCAGTTTTGGTTTTAGGAACTTCCGCTAGTAAAGGGAAGAGCTCGGGATGACTGCATTGCACACACCACAACGTTTAGTCTGGGACGATTTACTCTGATGTTTGGACATTTGATTTTGATACAGTGTTTTGATATGATGTTTTGGAGATACTATCTCTTATGTTTTTATGAGATGGTTTGGGTTACTATGGTTTTATTCATAAATTAAAAATGAAACTTTTGGATAGTATTTTTGGGATGTTTCAAGTTGGTATCAGAGCTTTGGTTTGAGTGACTCGGGCACACTCTCGGGTGTGTTTGAACTCAAACTAAGGACTTGGTATAAATTTTTTAAAAGAAAAATCATTTTTACAAATAGGATTTTGAAAAGAGAAAAAGTGTGTGGTGCATACAATTGGTCGAGCTTAAGTAAGTATTCCCAAATTACCTATACAAGTTTATGTTATGATTTTTGGATTAGGTGTCTAAGCCCATAACTATTTTGGTATGTACTTGATCCGATTGTGAGCATGATCCTTTTGGGTTGCCTTCACCATAGCAACTGATAGGATGAATTAAGGAGAAAAATGATTAATTATGATTTATTAATATATTATATGAATAATATATTAAAAGAGAAATCATATCGTTTAATTAATATTAGTCAAGAATTAATAAGAATTAATTTTGTGGCTAAAAGAGATTAATTAAATAAAGGGGACTGATTGTGTAATTATAAGATATTTGCATAAATGGGCTAATAGACTCCATAAAAGTTGGAGTGGATGAAATCTATGGGGAAACCCATAAGAATTCGTCGAAGGCCTCTAAGGAGGGAGTCTATGGGCTGCTTAGGGCCTAAGAAGTCAAATTAGGGTTTCCTAGTTGAAAACCCTAATAGCCTACTTATATAAGGAACCCCTAAGGCCCCAAAAAACATGGGAAAGTAATCCCTAAGGGTTCTTGGACGTTTTTGGTGCTCCTCCTCCTTCTCCTAGGCCATCTTGTTGCTCATGGTATTTGTGACTCCATTAGAGGTGCAACATTTGAGGCACTAAGCTTTCAGAGGTCAAGATCAAGAGGAATTGAGATTGTTATTGCTACATAACAATCAAGGTAAGATCCAAACCCTTTTATTATGATAATATCAATTATTATATGCTAGATTTAGGGTTTATGAGCCCTGGATGATTATTGCATGTTCATTAGACAAACTAGATCCAAAACTTTAGGGTTTGCATGTACACCATAGGATTGATGTAGTGCTCATAACCTATCAATGATATGCTTATGAGAACTGCATGCTAGATTAGGGCTAAGGATCTAGGAAGGGTGCCTTATGTGCCTATTATATGTGTATGAGCTTTATGAATTGCATGGTAGTACTGATTAGTCAGTGATATGATAGCCTGAGTAAAATATGCTTGATTATGTTTACTCAATGCTCGAATGATTCTTGCTTTGTGCTTTTAGGAGTTCTAGTTATCTTTAACTAACTTGTAAATGAATATGTTAAGTTACATATTGCGAGGAATAAATAATTTTAGAAGGTAAGGTTTAGTTATATTTCGCAGCTCTTGTTTGAGTCCAACCGTTGTAGGGTAGGACCTTTCCTTCCTAGAATTATCTAGTCTTAGTGATATGTAGTGGTATTCGCGAGCTAGTTAGGGGGACATAGCAGGGACTTCTTATGCAGTTGATAGTGGAGAATGGGAGTAGGTCGATGATTACCCTAAGGCAAGCCTAGGATGAGATTAGCGTGAGAACAATAATATCAGTAGAAGGGACTTGGCGGAGTCAAGGCAGTTCTTGAGGAATGTACAGATAAATGTGGAAGGTAATATGGGCCCGTACTACTGAAAGCCGAGGATCCGTACTCGAATCAAGGAAGGCTGAGATAAACCTAGAAAACTTGTAGTATGTTAGATCCCTCAAGTTATGATGTATATAATGATGTTTGTTATGGTGTATTTTCATTATGGTGACGCTACGCACTAGGCCAGTCGACAGTTCAGGTGCCAGTGAGGGATTGGGCTCGGGCTCTGGAGTCGGTCAGCTCGACGAGTAGATGAGAAAGTTCATTTCATCGGAGGTCACATGTAGTATTTTAGACCAGACTCCTGTGATCTTCGGTACAATCAAGGAGGGTATCTTAGAGCTTTTGGATGAGAGATTGAGTGCACTCCGCACTGAGGTGGCGACCATGATAGGGTCGCGCACGATGACTTTCAGGGACGAGCATGTGGAGCTCCAAACTATCATGGCGCTCGGGAACCCATTGCTAGCAACAGGTGGTTGGCTGATGTCGCCAACGCCTTCCATACGAGCCGATGTACTGAGGGGGATAAGGTCCAACTTGCTTCGTGTCTTCTAAAGGACACGGCACGTGACTGGTGGGAGGAGGTTGGACATGCCATTAGAGACAATGCAGTTCTTGATGCGATGACTTGGAGTGACTTTTCGGCCAGGTTCAGGGCCGAGTTTGCACCCGTGATTGAGGTTCAACGACTTACTAGGGAGTTCCAGGATCTCCGACAGACGACTGAGACAGTGACGGAGATCACCGCTATGTTCACGAAGAGGGCCCTTCTCGTTTCGCAGTATGTGGCAGACGAGGTGATGAAAAAGGCCGATATCATGAGATGTTGAGGAGCGATATCCGCCAGTTTGTGAGTCGATCCAGTTGCAAGACGTTGGAGGATATGATTGTCATGGATAGAGAGATATATTGATTTAGAGATGGGAGAGGAAAAGGAAACATGATGTGACATCTGGTATGGAGGGTTCGGGAAAGAAGTCCAAGGTAGATTCCCGAGGGAAGGGCCAGCAGGGTCGAGGCCGTTGCGACAAGTATGGGAGGTCGCACGAGGGGACGTGCAGGGCTGGTAGTTCCGGCTGCTTAAAGTGCGGCCGAACTAGTCATGTTAGCAGGGATTGTACTGCCACCATCGCCGCCCGACAATATTTGATTTGATTTGCTTTCAGTGCAATCATAGGGGCCACAAGAGGTCCCAGTGTCCGAGTCTAGCAGCAGCATGGCAGGTGGCGACACCCACTACTGCTACCTTGAGGATTACTGACGACCATCAGGGCCGGGTGGAGGCGCTAGTGGCGAAGAGCAGAGCCTTCCAGTTCACCGCAAAGGAGGCACAAGCAGCGCCCGATGTTGTGACAGGTATGTGTCTTCTCCTTATCTCCTTATTGATATTTATTGTTGCTTATGTTTGTGTGTTTCATTATAGGATCGTTCCTTGTGAACGATATATCAGCTTTGGTATTGTTTGATTCGGGGGCTACCCGATCTTTTGTGTCGCTCGCACTTAGCAAGCGATTTTTTGGAGCTCCGGGGGAGCTAGACTGTCCACTGGATGTAGAGATAGTGGATGATAGGACCGTTCGGGTTGCGAGGGTTCATCGGGGATGTACACTACAGTTGTTCGACGAGCAGTTTCCCATGGATTTGGTCCCTATTACCCTGCGAGGGAATAAGGTTCTTGTGGGTATGGACTGGCTTATCCTTAATGGGAAAGTGATCGACTGCGAGCAGTACCTAGTGAGAGTTCGGACTTCTAGTGGGGGGGGGTTAGTGATTCAGGGCGAGATACTGCAGGGTGGACCGACTTTATGTTCAACAGCGAGAGCGAGGTGCTACCTTCAGCAAGGTTGCGCAGGTTATGTCGCCTATGTTATGGATACCCGAGATAAGGGTAAGGCGACAGTGGATGATGTACCGATCGTATGGGAGTACCTGGACGTGTTCCCAAAGTATTTTCCTGGGGTACCTCCAGAGAGATGAGTAGAGTTTAGGATTGACCTAGTCCCTGGTGCGGCTCCGATAGCCAAGGCACCATATCGGTTGGCTCTATTCGAGATGCAAGAGTTGTCTACACTGCTGCAGGAACTGTTAGACAAGGGATTTATCAGACTAAGCAGTTCACCATGGGGATCCCCGGTCCTGTTGGATGTGCATAGATTACCGGGAGCTGAATAAGGTAACAGTGAAGAACCGTTACCCCCTCCTAAGGATTGATGATTTATTCAACTAGCTTCAGGGTGGATCTTGGTTCTCCAAGATTGATATCCGATCTGGTTATCACTAGATGCGAGTTAGGGACGATGACGTGCTGAAGACAACCTTCCGGACATGCTATGGTCATTATGTTTTTTTGGTGATGCCGTTTGGGCTCACCAATGCTCCTACTGTGTTCATGGACCTCATGAACCACATATGCAGACCGATGTTGTACCGGTCTGTGATAGTCTTCATTGATGACATCTTGGTTTATTCCAAGACTCAGGAGAAACATGAGGGGCACCTGAGGGAGGTGCTGGAGACACTGAGGAGGGAGAGACTTTTCGCAAAGTTCTCCAAGTGTGAGCTCTGGTTGCGCGAGGTGCAGTTTTTGGGGCACGTTGTGTTGGATTAGGTGTCTAAGCCCATAACTATAATTGATATGTACTTGAACCGAGATTAGCATGGTCCTTTTGGGTTCCTTCACCAATGCAATTTGATAGGATGGACTTTTGAGAATAAGGTTATTTGTGATTTTTTAATATATTACAAGTATAATATATTAATATGAAATCATAATATTTAATTAGTATTGATCAATAATTAATTTAGTGATCAAAAGAGACTAATTAAATATATGGGGACTGATTTGGTAAATCAATGATTCTTATAGTGTTGGCCAATGATCCATGGTTAATTAGGATGGGCTAAACCAACATGGATAGTCCATGAAGGTTTAACCCATGGAGCCTAAGTAATATGAAGAGTCATGGTCCATTAGAGTTTGCATGGATGTAACCCTAGCACTTGTCACACTATAAATGGAACTCCCTATAGCTAAAATCGGTTGCCACATGCATTCTTGGAGAGTGTGAATCGATTTTGTGCAAGCAACGTATTCTCTCGAGCCTCTTTTTGCACTTGGTGTTTGTGACACATTAGAGGCATCACATTTGAGGTGCTAAAGCTTTTGAAGGCCAAGAACTACAAGTCATACTAAGAGGTAAGTTATCTAACTAGTTATATTGTTCAATTGTCAAAAATTCTATGCTAGTTAGGATATGTGCTTTGGAAAATCAAATTGCATGTATAATTAGAGAAAATATAGATCCAAAGCATCTAGGGTTACATGTGCACCATAAGGTCGCTAGAGTGCTCAAAACCCTTCAGTGGTATCAGAGCCTAGGATTGTTTTCTTTTATACTTGATGCTTATTAGTTTTCGAAGTTGAAAAAATCGATTTTCTGGCATCTGACCGATGAACTCGCCGAGTCCACTGGCTGACTCGACGAGTCCACTCAGTAAATGACCAACTCGACAAGTCAGGTTCATGCACTCGTCGAGTTGATGGCTCTGGTTGCAGATTTTCGAGTGTTTGGCCAGAATTGGATTAAGATCTTCAGCACAAACTTTTTTTTATGAAACATATAATCTGTTTTCTTGATATGGCAGTGATCATGCTCATCCAATTAAAAGATAATTGTCAAAATTTCAAGATTTGTATTAGTTTATATGATTAGGATAATTTCTTGCACATTGTTGATATGAATTATCTTGACTTATGAGTTTAACTAGATCATAGATAAATTATTTGATTATTTTGTTAATTAAAATATTGATCTAAATGCCTTATGTGTATTCTATGAATATCGGGTGGGGCCCAATGCCAGACAGGGCCTGATGAGTATGTTGGACGGGGCCCATCGTAAGTTATTAACAGAACTGTTCTGGGCGGGGCTCGATGATTGGAGGGCAAGGCCCATTGTTTGTATGGTATGTGGTGTTTTTGGGGAACCCACTAATCTCTGTGCTTAAGGTTTATGTTTAAAATGTTTTCCAAGTACTCCCTATTCACAAAGGAAGATCAGAGCTTGATCACAACGAATCCATCCATGTTTTCGCACTTTATGATTTTGGGAATTTTACTCTGATAACTATTTACTCTAATTACTTTTAAATTATTAAAATGGTTAAATGGTGTTTATGGTTGAACTAAAAATGAATTTTTTACCTGACAATTTTTGAGACGTTACAAGTTGGTATCAGAGCCTTGGTTTGAGGGGTTCGGGCACACTTTCGGGTGTGTTTGAACTCAAATTGAGGGTTTGGTAGATTTTTCCTAAAATAATGTTTTATTAAAGGATTTTTTTAATAAAAGAAAGGGTTGTAGTGTGTGCAATCAGTCGAGATCAAGTAAGTGATTCCCATAATACCTAGACATGTTTGTTATGTTATATGAGAATTGCATGCTAGAACAGGGTTAAGGATCTGCTCAGGATTTCATGATAGGAGATATTCCATTATGCGCCTGTTGTTTGGGCTTTTAGGTTTTCATGCTAGTATGGATTTCAGATGATTGGATAGAATAGTCCGAGTAGGTTGTACATTGGGTAGACTTTTCGATGTCTGAATGTTGCTTGCTTGGTGTTTTGTGGAACTCTTAGTGATGTGAGTTAACTATTAAGTGAATTTGTTAAGTCACATGTTGAAAATATTAAATAATATTAGAAAGATAGATTTGACTCTATTTCCCATCTCTCGTATGAGTCTAACCATTGTAGGGTTGATTCTTTTACTCGAAGGATTATCTAAGTTCTGTGGCATGTGATTGTATTCACGAGGTAGTTAGCTGACATTGGTGGGAGTTCTTCAGTAGTTGATGGTAGGATGTGGGTGAGGAATCCTAGGAGAACCTTGGACGAATGTTAGTACAACGAACATGTTGGTGCTCAGTGAGCTTGAGAAGCCCTTTGATTGGTCTATGGCATGAAGTGTTACTACACGAATGTTGCTTGCTTTGTGCTTTGTGGGACTTTTGGTAGTGTTAGTTAACTATTGAGTTAATATGTTAAGTCACATGTTGCATGGGTTAAATAATCTTAGAGTGATTGATTTGGCCCTATTACACATCTCTCATATGAGTCTAACCATTGTAGGGATGGGAATTTCACTCAATGAATTATCTAAGCTTTTTTGCATGTGATTGTATTCATAAGGTGGTTAATTGACATTACTGGGAGTTCTTCAACAGTTGATGGAATGGTAAGGTCGGGAACCTAGGGGAGCATAGGAAGTGATTTAGTGGGTTGGTTGCATTGTTTAGAGAATACTTGGAGTACCAGATAAGAAGGTGACTTGGAAGATTCGGGACAATTCTTGAGGAAAGTATGGATAGGTGTGGAAGGTAGTATTGGGATCATACTACTAGAAGCACAGGATCCATACTTGACTCGAGAAGAGTCACAAAAAATCTAGGAAGCCGGTGGGATGAGGATTATTTGGGTATGTTTTGATCATGTGTATGGTTTCTTTCAGTATAATGATGTGACAACCCGAAACTTTTTCCGTTTCTGTTACGTGTTTTCCGTTAATGAAATTTCAGACCCGTTAACTTTTCCATCAAAATTTTGTTTTAATAAAATAATCTAGTTATATTTAATTAAATTATTTACGATTCAGAACCAAAAATCGTGCGAAAACCCGAAAATCTCGAGAAAACTACATTTTTGGTCTAAAATGGGATTACGACCGTAAACTAGTTTACGGCCGTAAACTCGTTTACGACCGTAAACACGTTTACGGTCGGTGATGAGTGGACCCCACCTCACCCCTATAAATACGATGCCTCCGAATTCATTAGGACGTTTTTGGCCATATTCTCTCCTCCTCTCTCTAAGAAACTCAAACCGTAAACGCTAAAAAACGCATTTAAACTCCAGAAAACGTTGAAAAACACCATTTGGAGCCCTTTGGAACGTCTGGAAACACTCAACTCGTTGAAATCAGCATCCAAACACCATTTTTCTGAGTTTACGGTCCAACCTTCAAGAACCGTAAACCCTGTTATTGAGTTTACGGTCCAACCTTCAAAGACCGTAAACTCTGTTCTTGAGTTTACGGCCGTAAACTCATCAAGCCTTCAGAAACCGTAAACACCCCTTTTTGGGGTACTCTTGGCTGAAACTCATTTCTTCGATTCAAGCAAGTCTCGGTAACATTCCTCAACCGAATTCAAGTGTTTTTCTGACACCTTATTTATCAAAATCGCTAATTTAGATACGCATACGTATTTATTTGATAATAGGATTTCGTTAAGTGTTGCGTGCAACAACTCGGGAATCTTCTTTTCAGTCAACAACTCCACACAACAACTGTGAGTTCATACCCCTACATTTTTCGCATTTTTAATGTTTTCAGGGGGGATACAAGCTAAACATAAATGTTTTCTAGAATAAACATAAAACTTATGCAAATTTCATACTTAAATTTCCTTTTGTACTACGTCGAGCATAAGGGACGTTTTCACAAAAATTGCATAGTTTTTTTTTCGACACGATATTCGCTACGTTATACATGCAAACTATAATCGATATAGTTTGGGATTTCTCTAAAACTTAACAAGCATAGAAACTTTCACTACTAAACATATGCACTAGAACAGAAACCGTTTACAGTTTACATCACTACTTTATCATGATTTTCCTAACTGTAAATATCACTATGCGCGGTATACATACGAATTTTCACCATGGTAGAACGCTACTGCATTACATGTAAACTAGATTGTACGATACTGTGAGGCGCTACTTTACTATTGTACCCTTAGGTGTATAGGGATAAATCTTACCACTGTATAACTAGAGTCTTGTGGAGGGAGAGCATGAGATTTGTGAATAGATCTATTCGGGACTGACAATCCCACATCTGGACTGCTAGCTACAGTTAGGCGGGCACGCCTGAGATGTACAAATGTCATTTCACTCAACGCTTGAAGAACATTGGAAAGGTCACTAGTCATATCAAGCATGGTTATATGACTCACATTATATATAAATCACCTATAGTTTACCAAGATGGCTTTCTTCAGCAGTTTTATTTATACCAAATAGAACTAAACAAACTATGCATACTGGCCGAGCCAGGGTTTTAAAACCGAATAATTTATGCTACGGTTTTACATTTAAATACATATACTTCATGATTCGATTTAGCTAGTCATATGAGGTAGTATTTTTGCATATCACTACGATTTTTTAGAAACGAACATTCATGGTTATATATGAAATCGATAACACTACGTTTTTTTACTAAAGAAAATATCAGATTTTCTTGAGACTACGCAAACATTTCGGCTCGCTCATCAACAAGTTTTCATTATAAATTACTACTTATGAACTCACCAGCTTTATGCTGATATTTTTTTCAAACTGCTTGTATTCTCAGGAAATCAGTAGACAGGTACTTTCTGGATTTTCGAGGAACCGAAGCATTTAGAGTTTTTAAATTTTTATTATGCAAAGCTAATAGAATGTAATTCAAATTGAGTTTCAAACAGATGTAAACGTTTTATTCAAATATTCACTGTAATGGTTGTGTTGCTATGATTGTTGTTATTCATTGGTTGTGATGCTATACATGACGTCCTCCGCCCCGGAACATTTCCGCCATCGGTTTCGGGGTGTGACAAATGATAATCACTCATGGAGGAAAATCTAATTCTGGTTCATGTGTTGGTACTGAGTCGATGGATGAGTGGATACGGGGATTTATCTCGTCAGAGATCACCCATGGTATTTTGGAGCAAACTCTATGATGTTTGGTACCATCACGGAAGGGATCATGGAACTATTGGATGATCGTCTTGGGGATTTTCGAGACGAGATTGCAACAGGAAAGTTTGATGCTCATCGGGAGCTCAAGGCTTGTGGAGCCTTAGAATTTTTTGGGGAGAAGGACCCTATTACTAGAAATTGTCATGAGGGATCAAAGGTGGGTCATGCATCATGTCTTCAGGAGGATCAATTTTATGGTTGGATTGCAACTGAAATTTTGCAAATTTTACACGAGGAGTTACCCAGTATTATTGGTCATATCATTGACAGGTTGGTCACCAAGTTCGAGGATCAGACCTTTGCCATGCAGGAAATTGATGGGATCATTGAGTTTACTCGGAAACGAGTGCTTGGTTTAGAGAAGCAACTGGGCAAAAGAAAATGGACTCATGATCTGAATCTGTATTAATATCTAAGGAATTAGATGTTGTCATGCCTAATGCTAGAGGCCTAAGGGGCCATGACTTCGATGCTAAGGATGAAGGAACCCATGAGTGGGTGCATAGAAGGTCTAAGTTTGGAAGGTGTGGATGGAAGGGCCACCTTCACCAAGAATGCACCCAGGAAGTAGAATTGTGTCATTGTTTGTCATCAGCCTGGTCATATCAGGGCAAATTTTCTATGTTTAGTGGTTGGGGCCACTCAGGATCCATTGCAGGTGCTTCCGCAGGAAGGGGGAGCAAAACCCTAAGATGTTATGGGTATGCATTGTGTTCTTCTCTTTCATGCTTTAATCATTACGCTTATGATATCGGATTAATGTGTATGGAATGTTATGCTCTGATTATCTAATGGTGGAAGTATCTCTATAAGTGATATAGTTATTTTATCCAAAAGTTGTCATATGCCATGTTGCATACCGGGAGTCATGATTAAAAACACACCTTATGGAGCTGGATTTATGTCGTTAGCCATCAATATGGTGGACCATTGAGTAAACTGAGTATCCTGCTTGGAGTATCAGCGTATGGAAGCACAATGGGTTGCGCGGGAGTTTCATAGTAAGTTTATCAGGTTATTGGAACTCAAGCTGGAGAAGATCTATCACAATTGATAGGTGTAAAGGATTGTTTAGAACGCAAGTGTCAGGTGAGTACCTACCAAGATTCATGTATTCAGGATGCAAATATGGCACTCGCATCAGGGGCTTTAAGGAAAAGATCTAGTGGAAACTGGTTGTCCCCATCCAGGACAACGAAATCATAATTCAGGGACGCTTGTATCGCTCCAGAGGGATGTCAACTGATTGGCGACAGACTGTGAATCAATTACTTCTAATAACAGGGCAAAAGCAGAGGAAAACGATCACTCCATAGTGTGAGTGACAAAATAATCACTCGAGTTTGTTTGGATACTTTGATTGTCGTAAGAATTTTAATGGACATTGATAGAGATGTATAGAGTGCCTCGATTTTGCTATAATGGGATAGTGGGATTGGTAATCCATCTATTCTGGTCAAGGGTCATAGTTATATGTCACAAGATGATTTGGATTAAGGATTTGGTTTTGTGTTATATGAAGTACTAGGGATTCTTGAGCTTATTGAGATTTCGGGAAGTGTTTATCTAGTTTTAAAATATGTGTGGTCGCTAAGGTCGGCTAATAATGGAATGTTAGTTCTTGCAAGCCTTGGTTGATGACGAGTTTGAATTGTAAGGTTGTGAGATGGATAAGGAATCCATGAATTTTGGTAGATTGGAAAAAGCACAGTAGAATCCAAGTGGGTGAGAATCGTTTAGTCTAAAGGTCACACAAGAATGGGTATTTAGGTTTCATTGCGCTTCAGTAGTGACACATCGTGCATATATGGAAGAATCTAGGTTATCTTATCTGGATATGTGAAGCTTTAGTTATGACACATTAAGAAAAGGTAAGCAGCTATAGGTGGAGGGATTTTTGTTAGAGCCTCTCTGCCTGTTCGTGTCTAATTGAGGCTTTGGGGTTCGAAGCACAACCCGAACACATGGTTTGGATTCAATCGATATGGTTTTGACCCATGCTTGATTATGATTGGTATAGTTGATGAAGAATAAGACCATGGTGGGACGATGGTAGTATGGGAGTGTTGTAATACTATGGGGTAGCCGTAGCATTCACCAGGTCAATAGGCAGTTGTGGAAGTGTTATATGTATGCGATGGGATCGTAGTATTCACCAACATCGGGTAGACCATTGTGTGAGTGTTCGGTTGGACTGAGGAAAGTTCAGTGTAATCCTGGGTCAAGGCAGATAGTATTGATGGAGAACCACTCCTTGAGTAGTACGAGGATTGTTGGAACTGAGGCAAGTGGGGCCCGTTTGATTATGTAGTATAGGTGAGATCCAGTGGGACCGGATTGAGCAAGGTATTAGATCATGTTTAGAGTGGAATGATTATGTGGTTAGTGGTTGGTATCCATGTAATGGTTAGGCTAGGGTAGCCCTTATTAGTAGACTTTTAATTGAATCCTTGTGGCGGGACCAGGTGTGTGATAGTCGATTTACATGAATAATTGAAGAGTTTACATCTCAGTTCAGTGGGAGGTCACCATGGGCGCAGGAGATCTCAGAAAGATAAAATTTGTGAATCCTTTTGATTTTCGAAACATGAATTTTAGTTTGGTCTGGCACTTAGGAATGGGACTTGTGTTAGGAAGTCACCCTTGGATCTTAAATGAAGGATTCGATTATGATTAATGGTTGATTATGTTATCCTTGGTTGGACCAGGAGGCCTATTGGAGCCATTATGGAAAGCCGGCTAGGACAATTCTTTCCAGATAGACCTTTGTTTAGGAGTCGCGAGGTGCTATCAGCCTCAACAACCGGTTGGGAAATCCAGTATATCGGCTAATTGGTAGGTAAGTACGAGACCAACGATCTGGGCTCGTGTTAGGAGACGCCTGGTCATTGAATGATAGGTTTTTGGTAGTGATGAATGGTCAAAGACTCTGTTTCCCAGTGGAAACAAGAAGATAATCAAGGGATGGGAGGGTTTATGCCCAATTAGTATTGCGAAGTGGAGATGAATTGGCAGTGATTCTAAATGGGAGGTCTGACAAGGAGTCAGACAATGATTTGGGATTTGGGTTCAGGCAGGATAGTGATTGTTATTCTTTTCATTGATTAACGCTAGAGGGGTAAGGATTCGTTCGTAGTCGCGATATAAGAGCCCTGATAAGGTTGGCGTCGGTTATAGTTTTGGAAGGTTGATGTATGCATGAGTTGATTCCTCAGTTCGTATCAGGGTTGTGAAAGAATTGCCCAAGTTGCATATCATTTATGGAGGTTGGTCAGTACTGATTTCAAGGAGGAAATCTAATTTAAGTGGGGTAGAGTTGTAACACCCGTTTTCCTGGACGGATCAGATTAAGGTTTCAAGGGTCAAAAGGTTGGATTTTTGGAGAAAAAAGAGCCTCACAACGTGAGGAATAAGAGGCTCACATCGTGAGATGGGTTAAGTTGAATTGTTAAGCGGGAGTGGTCTCACGATGTGAGACATAGTGTGCTCATGAAGTGAGAACTGCTGCAGCCTAAGCCCACGAACTTTTAGGGTTTCCCATGTATTTAAGTACCCTTAACTTGGTTTTAGGGTTCATTTCTCAGCCTCCACCTCCTCTAACACAAAAAACCCTAACCATAGTCCCTCTTGGTGGTTTTGGATCCATTTTGGTGTTTTAGTAACTAGAAGAAGATGTTCTAGAGTGTTGGTCCAGCAAGGAGGCTTCATCATCATCATCTTGTGCACATCTGGGATTTTTGTAAATGTCCAAGATTCAACCTTTATGAGTTTAAGTTTCTAGATCTATACTTTAAGCTTCTTTTTTCTTGGTTTTGTGGGATTTCATGCATGAGATCCATAAAGTTGGCAACTTTATGGATAACTGAGACATCTTTTGAGTTATAATCTTTGGCTCTGAGTTTTGGAGTAGTTTTGGACTCCAAGCATGAGTCTTGATCTCATTTTCCTTCTTTTTAACCTAGTGAGTGTTTGATTCATGCATTGGACTTGCATGACTAAGAAGCTACGATTTCTATCATCCTTTGCGTGAAGGAAGACCCTATGGAAAGTCCCAAGTTATGGTTGAAAGGAATAAGAGCTTAATGCTCAAAGTTGGCCAGGACAACGCTCATGATGTGAGGAATAAGCATGTGACGTCGTGAGAATGCTTGCCATCCCGATTGTTTTGTACGGATTAGGTCACGATGTGAATCAGGAAGTGGTTATGACGTGACGATCATTGGAATTGAATTGATGGGCTGAGTTGACCCACTAAGTTGGGATCGGGTTGAGTTGATGCTCATGACGTGAACAAGAGTTGGTCATGCCATCAGGGTCAGCTGTTGGAGTTTGGATTGTTGACTTGGGCCATTTTGGACTATTGGGGTTTGGTCCTTGTTGGGCTAATAGTTTTTTTTGACATTGGGCCTTGTTTTATTGGGCCCATAATAGAATTTAGGTATCATTTTGGAGTTTAGGCCGTATTGGGATTTTTGGTGCCATTGAGTTGGGCCTCGGTTTTGGGCCAAGTAAGGAAAGGGAAAAATGGTCTTTTACCTTGGGTGTTGGACATGTGAACTAGGAATTTCAGTTATTGTTTATGGCGTGAATATTAATTGGGTATTATTTCATGATGTTAGTGCGGATATTTCTCGGATCAATAACCCGAGCTTTTATCTGATTCTTCAGCAGTTTGAGGTGAGTCTCCTCGTTGTGTTTGGCGAGTCGAAGGCACCAATGCTGACCCATGATTTATTTGTTGGGTTTTGAGCAAACTAACACTCCTATGGTGTTCATGCAACCCTAAAACCTTGGATCTATGTTTTACTATGAATACATGCAACTTTGATTTTTCCAAGGTTCATAACCTATCTAGCATGGCATGGGGAACATTAAACATAATGGCTAGAAGAATAACATACCTTTCAATTTGTGAGTTGATTCCTTGAAGTTTGAGAGCCTAGCACCAATAATGTGGATGCCTCAAATGGAAATCACAAATCACCACAAACTTGGAAAAACCTTATGAGAGAGTATGCTTGCTTATAGAAATCGGCACCACTTTGCACACACACAATTAGTGCCATTTCAAGCGTCACAAGCTCCTTTATATAGTGTGGAGGATTAGGGTTACATCCATGTAAACCCTAATACCCATGACTCTTCCTTTCCAAGGATCCATGGGTTAAAAGCTCCATGGACTATCCATGGACTCCCATGCATGCCAAGCCCATTCCAAATGAGTATTAACCCACACTTATAAAAATACAAGATCACATATTTAATTAGTCACCTTTTTTATCACCAAATTAATTCTAAATTAATTTATGATCAATACTAATTAAATAATATGATTTCATATTAATATATTATAACTTATAATATATTAATCAAACCATAAACATATAATTCTCAAAGGTTTAACCATTAAGAGTTCAGGTGAAGTGCAACCCAAATGGACCATGTCGGCTCGGGTCAAGTATATACCAAATAAAGTTATGGACTTAGACACCTTATCCAACATTATTATGATTATGATGCTATTTGTCTACGTTACTCTTGCATGTGCGATAAGTGATATGTATACCAGAAGGGGTCTGATTCCAGGTTGGGCCTGATAAGTATATCATTTCCTGCTTATTTTAGTGACTCACGTATGTGATTTATGTATATTGTATGAATACCGGGTAGGGCCCGATTCCTGGTGGGGTCTATTGAGTATGTTTGGCGGGGACCATCATATGTTATTGACAGATATGTTCCAGACGGGGCCCGATGATAAGAGGGAATGGCCCATTATATGTATGGTATGTGGTGTTTTTTGGGAACTCACTAAGCTCCGTGCTTACGGTTTATGTTTAAATTGTTTTTCAGGTACTCCCAGTTCGCGAGGGAAGAGTATGAGTTAATCGCAGCGCATCCACCCATGTTTTTGCACTGTATGATTTTGAGAATTGTACTCTGATAACTATTTACTCTGATTACTTTTGAATGATTGAAATGGTTAAATGATGTTTATGGTTGAACTAAAAATGAAAATTATACCTTATAATTTTTGGGACGTTATAGTATTCCAATATGTGTGCATGTATGTTATGTGTATCTATGTGTAAAAATGTTGTTATATTAGATATAACAGTGTAAGGGTTGTCGGTGGAACGACAAATAGGTCGGGAGCCTATAGCCCGATTATTGACAACGAAATGGCAAGTAGTCCTTAAGTTTAAATACAATTATTAATTGTAGAATGATAAATGTACGGGAACCATTTGTTTGTATGCATGTATATGTATTGTGATATATGATATATTGGGGAACTCACTAAGCTTTATGTTTACCCAGTGGAATATAAAAGATTTTCAGGTAATTTTTCAGATAAAAGAAAGGCTAAGGCATGATACATCTACAAACAAGACTTCTGCTATTTTATTTCATTTGGATTAAATGTATTTGTTTTCAAAATGATTGTCAAACTATGTTTTAATTAAATGTTTGGAACTGTTTATTTACCTTCATAAATTTGAATTTTTTGTATGGAATTTGGGGACGTTACAAATTAGATATCTCAAAGTATTTATTTTCTATGTATTTCTATTGATCTTTCCCATATATATATATATATATATATATATATATATATATATATATATATATATATATATATATATATATATATATATATATATATATATATATATATATATATATATAGGGTTAGGTTATTGTATTCTAACTATCTAATGTGTGGATGTATGGTTGATTTTGGACCAATCATTTTAGTTATTTTAAGAAAGTGATTAATACATATTATTGAATTAAAAATAATTGAAAATACTATTGAATTCGGTATAAGGTATGTTAGTCAATTGAGATAAATTTAAAAAAAAGAAAATTTCCGTATTTTTGGGGATAATTAATTCTATTATTTTTTTATTAATTCAATTTTAATTATAACGTAATTTTTAATTATACCCGATTTTATTCTGTCACAATGACATTTTATTAGAATGATATTCTATCAAAGTGTCAGGATACATATTTATAACAGAATACATATTTTTATTAAATGATATTGTTGAAGAAAGACAACATTCTTGAACCATTAGTTGAAAAATAACAAGATCCTTGTATATTCATGAACATCTAAATGTAGATTCATATATACTTTTACAGAATAATAGTCTTATATATTTTAATATAATTATACATATTCTAACATAATGTCATAAAAATGAAATAAATTTTTAAAAATATAGCATGTTTAAATATATAATTCTTGAACAAATGCACTTGATCTTCTTCAATGGTCCAGACTCGACTTTGATTCCAACCCTTCTTACGAATATGCCATTATGTGATACTAACATCACGTGAGAATTACATTCTATAAAAATATCGTTTTGTGAGAACAAATTTATCTTCATCATTTAATACATGCAATGCTCATGACTCTGTCAAAGAACACACCTGCAAGTTCCAAATGACCATTAGAAAACATATCATAGAGGCTCACAATAGTGGAGGTGAATTTTCCTTTTTATCAGGAATTGTTGCACCTTCACCAAATCCAAAGATTATCTGTGAAAAACTCGACAAAGCTAAACGAATTGTCAATGCATTTCTCAAAAAATATCTTCCATTATAATATTATATAAAAAAAAAATGTAATTTTCATTTATTTTTCCACTAAAATAGACCCTCACATGAAATTCTATAAGAATTCGTAATATATGCAATAACATGACGTGTTTCACTAACCATACAAGCACCTAATTGGGCGAAAACATTTTTAACTTTTTAGTGTCTTAAATCAAAATAATGGCTTTATACTTATAAAAAATGAACTTCATGAGTTTGTTCTAAAATAAACAATTATCATTGTGTTAATATGGTGATATGGTGATATGTAAAATTATTTCACTAGATACTCTCTAATGAATAAAGTCTCACCTCCTTTAACACCGTAAATTGTAAAACAAAATTTTCATTTAAAATTATATAATTCTCATAACACATTTCGCAAAATCTGATTTATTTAATTTACAAATCGCAACTCCATAATTGTTTGAATAAAATCCAGGATCCTCAAAACATAACTCTTTCACTGGTGTGTACAATCAAGTCGGTGCCTTCCCGTGATCCTGAGAAAAACCTGAAATACATAACACATAACACGGTAATCACAAAGCTTAGTGAGTTCCTTAAAATACCACACATATCCCATTAACCACTCTAGGCTATAACGCAATAAGACCCTCCGGTCAATGTGTCTCAATGGGACCCTCCGGTCCCAGAACTTGGGTGGACCCTCTGGTCCTAACTCGGTAAGCATAGAATAATACACAACATAAATCACATAGACATAATGCAGGATATCGCAGTAGTCAGTATAACACATAAGTCATCTCAGTCACATAAAGGTACCACTCACAGTAAGTATAGTGAGAAGGCTCACCTCGCAAGCAAGCAAGAAAAAATAACCTCGTACTCGAATATCGAACTAGCCTCCGCTTAACACAAAGGATGAATATCTCTAATTAATACTCTTTTCACGACTCTAATAACCGAAGGATATTCTTTCTCTCTCTAACTATGGAAGTGGATAAAAGACCATTTTACCCCTCCATGGTCTCCATTACTCATGTTTGACCAAACCCTAAGTCAACAGAAGTCAAACTCGAGTCAACAGTCCATGTTTGACCCGAATCGCCGAGTGAACCTATGTGACTTGTCGAGTCCACTCGTTTCCTCAGAAGTTTTGTGAAGGTTCAGCTCAGCTCATCGAGCTAATACCCAACTCGCTGAGTTATCACATGATCAAGCTTATCGGGACAAACCCTCACCAACTTGTCGAGTCGGCTCATCGACTCGGCGATTCCATTCAAACTCATTTCTCATTCATGCGATTCAAAGAAGATCTACCACTCCAAACACTAGATCTAGCATCTCAAGACTCAATTGTCATGTAAAGCTTCGGTCTTTACGTCCATGTATGGTAGTTTTGCTCCAACATACCAAAACATGCTCTCACAAGGTGTTAGGCACAATAACCCTCGTGTGGATGAATAAAGTTGGGACCTTTGGACTCTTGGGACCTCAAAAGGTCGATATCAGAGGTCTAAACCCCATGATAGCTCTATATGCTCGAAATCCCAACAAAAGGTGGAGTAAACCTTAATCTTCCATAATAATGAGATCTAGGCAAATAAATGAGAAAGGTGCAAGCTTTTACCCCCCACTAAAGCCCTTGCATGAAGATGCACTAGATCCAACCGATTCTCTTGCTTCCTTGTTGGGTAATCTCATCTCCTCCTCAAATCATGTACTAATTTACTCCAAGTTTAGCTTCTAAGACTCTCATAGCTCACTACACACGTTTAGGGTTTCACACAGAAGGTTTACGCAACTGGTGAGGTAGAAATTGGGGCATAAGTTCCCTAATATAGGCCCTAACCACGGGGTTTTATGGTTTCTCTGCCCAACACCTATTCGGCGAGTCGGCTCTCTGAATCGTCGAGTCCATTCATTAATCCCACGTGGACAGGTCGAATCTACTCGACGAGTTGGACTCACAACTCATCGAGTCACTCCATAAACCTCAAAGGCTAAATGATCGCGGAGGGTAGCCGCGTACGCTGGGCGTACCATGAGGTACGCGGGGCTTACACGACAGATTGGCAAAGCCCTAATACTCAGACTTGACACCTATTTAAACCTCCTTAAGCCTCTTTGACTAAACCCTAATCAGCCTCCAGAGTCTCATTTCATCCCTTTAACTCAGTTTCCATTTGAGAGTGTGATTGTGGTGCATAGAAATGTGTTGGTGGCCATTTTGGAGCTTATTCAAGAAGAAGAAGTTAGTAAGCAAGCTTGGGGTGGCATTTGGCTTCAAGATCCTACATCTAGTTCACCTTGAGGAGCTTCTGAAGGTATAAAGTCTTGATCTTGCCATATTATTCATTAGTTTGAGCTAGGGTTTGCTATATTGTCCCATTTGTGTTCATGAATCATCTCTTGGGTGTTTGAGCAACTCCAAAGCATAGGAAGAGTAAATTTGAGTTCCCTTAGTTCATTCATACCATAAAAATGTAGTCTTGATGAGGGTTTTGACCTCATGCATGAGTTAAGACCCTTGGGAAGATCTTAATGGATTATAAGGGGTTGTTGGGCACATATGGAGCATACAAGGGCATAAAGTTGCCAACTTTATGCCTTAGAACGTCTTAGTGGACTAAGATCTAAAGCTTGATGTTAATATCCCAAACATTAAGAGCTTAATGGCCATTTGTACATGAATGACTAGTATGTCATGCGTAGTAGCATGTACGCAGCATGTACAGCTGAAGGAGCTAGTACGCTGAGCGTACTAGAGTGGTGCGCAAGGCTTACGCACTCATATGGGTTTGGGCTTGTTTTGGGCTTATAAGACCTTTGGGCCTTAATCAGTTTTGAGGTACGGTCATGTTTTGGTTTGGATGTCCGATTTATCTGTTTTGGGCCATGGTTGTTTGGTTGGGCCTTATTGGGCCATGTGGCCCATTAATACTACCCATGGACTTTGAGGCCATTAGCAAAGGAAAGACTCTTGGGCCATCATGGAAGGATTTGGGCTTAGGAACTTAGATTCTATTTAATCCTAATTTGGGCTATTGATATTATTGTTCAGTGCGGGTGGTTTCGGACTGTTAGGCGAGCAGCTTTCGGGTTCAGCAGACTAAGGTGAGTCTCCTCACCATACCAATGGGTCGAAGGCACCAAGGCCGACCCATTTTGTGATATGTGGTATACTAGTTGATGTAGTGATATGTGGTATACTAGTTGGTTATATGTGATATTTATGTGATATTTGCATGAAAGACCATGGGGGAGCCCATGACACTTGGATGTCAGACCATGTGGGGGATCCCATGGCTTTCCAGGTAAAGACCATGGGGGAGCCCAAGGCACATAGCTGTAAGACCTTGGGGGAGCCCACAACATCCTGGAGTAAGACCCTGGGAGGATCCCACGACATCCTTATTGTTGGATTAGTGTCTAAGTCCATAACTATATTTGGTATGTATTTGACGCGATTATAGCATGGTCCTTTTGGGTTGCCTTCATACTAGTGACTAGACAGAATGATTGTTGAGGAGAGAGGCTGATTTATTGTTAAAAATAGTATTTAATTTGGAATCATATTATTAAATAGTAGTTAATCAAAAATTAATTAGGAATTAATTTTGGGATTAAAGGAATTAATTAAAAGACTAGGGGCTGTTTTGTAATTATTTGATAGTTGAGACTTTGGGCCATTGGATCACCTTTATTAAGGCTTGGACGAAAATCCTAGAAGGATCTAGGAGTTTTCGTCCAAGGGCATAAGGAAAGGAATCCATGCGTTTGCTTAGGCCCTAAGCTAAAGGATTAAGGTTTCCACCTTGAAACCCTAGTTGACTTCAACTATAAATAGCACCCTGAGGCACTCAAAATCGGCACCTCTTGGAGAAACCCTAGTAGGGCTGATTTCTTGAGCTTGTGTGTTTTGTAATTCTAAATAGCACCCTATGGCACTCCATCCTCTCTCGCATATTCATCCTCTCACTCGAGTGTGTTTGTGAGCCATTAGAGGTACTACACTTGTGGTACTTGCTTTCAAAAGCTAAAGAGATTCAAGAAACAAGTTGTTATTACTACATAACAACAAAAGTTATGTATCCTATTCTTTTATGTGAATTTCAAAAATTATAGAAGCATGCTAGGTTTATTTTTGTGTTCATAAAGTTGTATGTCTAATAGTGAAAGCATAGATCCAATTAGGGTTGCATGCACATATAGGATTGTTTGTATAAAACCCATCAGTGGTATCAAAGCTTTTGGTTTTGTTTTCAATTAGATTTCATACAAGAGTATGAATATGACAAATTAGGGTTTATGGCAAATAAACCCTAAGGGCTTGATTTTCAAAATTAGCGTTCCTAAACCCTAGTTTTCGAAATTTTGTTAGGGTTTCCCAAATCCTTTCCTTAGGCCCCAAGATTTCGAATTTAGGGTTGTCTAACCTAGGGTTTTCGAAATTGCCTCCTCCCCAAGATAAGATTCCTAAATATAAGGGATTAGGATAACGTCATATCTTGTAATTATCCATTTAATTGTTTGAAAGGTAATTAAAGATTTTTTGAATTATCCCATCCCAAAATTTTCGAATTTTAGGGGATTAAGGGATTAGGTTAAATTAATTGTTTAATTTAATAGATAATCCTACAAGATTTAATAATTCAAACTAATTTTTTAATTTTGGGATAATTATTAAATCAAAGTTTTAATATTTAAAATTTTAAAATTAAAGGTTTTAATTTTCGGAAATTTTAAATTTGATTAAAACCCTAGTATTTTGAAATGTTTAAAATACACCCTTCTACTATTATAATATTATAAGATTAATAATTTTATATATATATATATATATATATATATATATATATATATATATATATATATATATATATATATATATATGTATAAGATTAATCTAGTCTTACCATTAATAGACCTCATTCATGAAGCCGATCTATAAGCGGGGTAGAAGGTTATGGCCTATAAAATGGCCGTTTAATGGGTGTCCACTCTCACCCACCACTTTGTACCCTTGTCGAGACGTTAGTGGAGCGTGCATGGTTAACCGGCACACTAATTTGGGTCTTAGCAAAAGTGGTAAAGGGTGACTCAATGCTTGTCATAGAACAATGGAGCGTGTGTGGCTAACCGGCACATTGATTAGGTGACTGTAACATTGAGGGCACCATGTACATTTTCATGGTTATTCACACCCTGTTTGTGATCCTCGGTATCCTAGTCACAAACTTGAGGGGAATATCGAGATTTAAACATGCCAATGAAAAGTTCAATGAATCTCAAGGATCTAGGAGTTTCAATACATTTAAAACTTAATTGCTTTTCTTTTTCATGGTGGAAATTAGTGAATCGTCATTCACTTACGTTTAAATTGTTTGTTGTTTAGATTACAACATCCCTCTTCTAAATGGAAAATAATGTTGTTGGATACTAGCCCTAATTTCTCATTTGGGTGTTTAATTGGGGATTCTTATCTAATCAACTTTGTCTTTTCCCTTTTTAGATTTCGAACTCAAACAACAACGGTTCAGGCTCAAACACCTCCGGCTCATTCTCACTCATGAATTTGTGTGGGAGGGTGATCTTCGACAGAAACAATTTTAACGATTGGATCTGCAACATAAGGATGTTCACCCGCTACGAGGACAAGGAGTATGTCCTCGACAAGGAGCTGAAAGAGGTGGATGTGAACACTAATACTCCCGAGGAGATCGCTGACTTTGAGGCCCATGAGTGTGATACCATGAAATTCCATTGCATCATGCTAGCGACCATGATTGCTAAACTCCAAAAGTCCAACGAGGACTTCTATCCCTACGAAATGCATCAGGATTGTCTTGAAAGGTACCACCAAAGTGCAAGGCAGGAGAGGTACGAGATCATCACTTCCATGATCACGACCAAGATGAGAGACGGAGAGTCTATCACTGCTCATCTGCAGAAGATGCAAGGATATGTTGACCGCCTGCTGAAATTAAATGTTAACTTCGATGAAGAGTTAGCGATTGACATCATTCTTCATTCACTTTCACTCTGCTTCAACCAGTTTCGCATGACCTACCACATGAACAAAGATGAGGTTACGTTGAGTAAACTTCAAAGGTTGTTGAGGACTGCTGAGAGCAACCTCAAAGACAAATCCGTTGCACAAACTCCTACTCCTACTGCTGCCCCAATCTTAGCTACTGGGCAGTGGAAGGATAAGAAGAGGAAGGCTCCTTCAAAGAGCCACCATAAGGGAAAGTCCCATGATGGCACCTCTTCGATTGGAACCAAGGCTTGTCCTGTTGCACCCACCTCCAACCCAAAGGATGCAGAGTGCTACCACTGCCATGACAAAGTGGAAACGAAGCTGACCGAAGTATCTGCAAGATATCAAGGATGGGAAGATCAAGTTGTACTTCACAGGTATTTATACTATTCAATCTGATGATTCATCACATGCTATTTCTTGGGTTATGTATACAGGGTGTGGTTTTCACATTTTTTATAATTTGCAGGGCCTAAGAAGAAATAGGGATGTGGAGCATGGTAAGATAAACTTGATCATGGGGAACAGAAGAGCGTCGCTTGTCGCCAAGATTGGAGTTTACTCTTTAGTGCTTAGTAATGGATTAGGACTAGATTTGAATAATTGTTGCTAATCACCAGAAATGGCAAGAAACAACATTTCTTTTCATGGTTTGTATAGAAAAGGATTTAGATATTCATTTGATAATGAAAAGGGTTCTATTAATGCTTATCTTAATGGTGTTTTCTATCTTAAAGCATTGCCTTGTAATGATATATATATATATATATATATATATATATATATATATATGTGTGTGTGTGTGTATATATATATATATATATATATATATATATATATATATATATATATATGAAACTGTGATGGTTGTAGAAAATTTAGGAAATGATGTGTTGTGAATGGATTTTGCCAATAGTTTGGATAAAGCATATTTGTGGCATTGTCGTCTTGGAAATGTCAATAAGAAACGCGTAGCCCAACTCCGAAAGGATGGAGTTTTGGAGTCATTCGACCTTAGGGATGATGACGTGTGTGGGTCTTGTTTACTTGGAAAGATGACAAAGTCACCCTTCACCGGTTCTGGTGAAAGGGGTGAGGGATTATTCGATCTCATACACACCGATTTGTGTGGGCTCTTTAGATCCACCACTAGGGATGCGAGTTGCTTCTATGTGACTTTCACCTAGTGTTCTAAAAGGCGTGCCATGGCGGGCGCCAAGGCGCACCATGGCATGAGGCGCTGCGTCGCCGATACGAAAAGCTTCATAACGTTGCTGTTAGGCATGGCGCGTGGCAAGGAGTGAGATGGCATGCCATGGCACGTTATGGTGTGTTATGGCGCGTGTTTTTTCATTTGAGACACATTTTTTTGCTCTTTTTTATACATTTTCTAATCGGACATACAAGTATTGTGTTTTTTATTAACTTTCTGTTATTAGTTGTTGATATAACACTTCTAAAAACTAGCTATATTTGATATAAATTTATATTTATGCGGTAATATAATTATAAATTAATACAAAATCGCCGCCTTACATCACTCCTTGAAAAACGCCATGGCTCGCCATAACTCGTTAAGCTTGAGGCTTGGCCTTGCCGCCACGTCACGCCTCACGCCTTTTAGAACCTTGCTTTCACCAATGATTATAACAGATATGGATATATCTACTTAATCAATCACAAGTCGGAAACCTTTGAAAAGTTCAAAGAGTTTAAGCAAGAAGTGGAGAATCAGCTGGGAAAGAAAATCAAGATTCTTCGATCCGATCGAGGGGGAGAGCACCTTAGTCTTGAATTCCATGACTACCTCAAGGAATGCATAATTGTTTGGCAATTAACGTTGCCTAGAACACCGCAATTGAATGGTGTGGCTTATAGGCTTAATCGAACCTTTCTAGACATGGTTCGTTCCATGATGAGTAGTGCTTCGCTACCTATCTCATTCTAAGGGTATGCCTTAGAGACTGCCACCCTTATTCTTAACTTAGTCCCTACAAAGAAGGTTGCCAAAACACCTCACGAGATGTGCACATGGAAAGCTCCCTCGTTAGCATATATCAAGGTTTGGGGTTGCGAGGCTTTCGTAAGACGAGAGACTCACGAAAAGCTCGAACCTTGTAGTGAGCGATGTATTTTCATCGGCTACCTGCAGAAGTCCTTTGGATATCTCTTATATAGACTGAGTGACAATGTTGTCTTCATTGCAAGGAGAGGGGTTTTCCGAGAGCGAGAACTCAAAAGCCAAGGGGACAGTGGGAGGAAAATCAATCTTGAAGAGCTTCAAGAGTCGAACGATGAAGGAACCTCTAGCGTTGGCACTCAACCTGAGGAGGAAACTCCGGTTGAACCAATTGATGAGTCCTTACCTCTTAGACATTCCAGAAGAGTTAGTGTTCCGCCTATGTTGTATGGTTTTCATATAACAAGTTAGGGTGATACGTTTATTAGTGATAGTACACTAATAAATTTGGATGAATCTAACAGCTACAAGGAAGCCATGGCAAGCTCGGAGTCTGCAAAATGGAAAGAGGCTATGGATAGCAAGATTCAGTCCATGTATGACAACCAAGTTTGGAATTTGGTTGACAAAGTGTGTAACAAAGTAAATTTTTCGAACAATTTTTCACTTTTAAAAATATCATTTCATTCACAAATCATCAAAATCCAATGTATCACATGTCAATAGAACATATCCCAAGATCACAATACATAAAACTCTGTAAGTGTGTACAGATCATGCCGATGCCTTACCGCGATCCTCACTGGTACCTGAAACACATAACACACAATATGGTAAGCATAAATGCTTAGTGAGTTCTCCAAAATACCACATACAACACAGACGCCACTCGAGGCTGTGGTACGACCCTTCGGTCGATGTGTCTCAGCGGGACCCTCCAGTCTCGTAGCTCGTTGGACCCTATGGTCCGGTCATAGCTCGTTGAACCCTTTGGTCCGGTCTATATCGTTGGACCCTCCAGTCCGGTCTATACAACACATATCATACATATATCAAAATGCACATAATCTCATACATACACATATCACATAAGACCCTCCGGTCTGCACATAGATATCACTCTAGGTAATGTATAGTGATAAGACTCACCTCGAATGAAGTCAGATAAACTCTCGTGCTTGACGTCCCGACCTAGCCTCCTCCTATCATACGAATAACATTCCTGATCAATACCCTCTCATAGTCTCATCTCTAAAGATTGGGTAGAAGGCCATTCTACCCCTCCCTGAACTCTCTTGAATCAGCTTGACCAAAACCCTAAGCTCAACTGAAGACAACGGTCAAACTTTGACCCGACTCGTCGAGTGCACATGGGCGACTCGGCGAGTCCATGCGGGTCCTATGAATCCTTCTAGTCTCACTTGGCACATCGATTCATCCCTTCCCTCGATGGGTTACTCGTGTCACAAATCGCGGGGCAACCCCGACTAGACTCGTCGAGTCCACTTATGGACTCGGCGAGTTGCTTCCATGATCACACTCAAATGACCTTCTGAGGTCAGATCTGCTTCTCTAGCCTATAGATCTGCCCTTCCCATACACAATAATCACGTAAAGGTCCATTCTTGACATTCATGCAACGCACACAAGGCTTTCTTTGGTGAAATGGCTTCTAAAATGGAAACATAGTCTCATTCCCTCCATGAACCAACATAAAGCATAATGGATAAGGCCCTCTGGACCTCTAAAGGTCCAGATCCAGAGTCTAACACTCAAAGGGACAACATACTCAACAATTCAAGCCAATAAAGGGTATAGAAAACCCTAAAATCCAAGGATCATAAACAAAACAGAGAAAAGGATTGATTTGCTACCTCAACACTGTAGATCTAAGTTTGGAAACCATGGATTAGCAATCCTCTTGACCTCCTCTAGCTGGAAACACCTTCTTCTTTGCAAAGCAACACGAAAAAGGATCAAAATGGATTTCTCTCTCACACAACTCGCTCAAGCTCTCTAGGGGTTCTCTCTCTGCACTGGTAGCCGCAGATGAGGGCTATAAGGACCCTTAAATAGGGCACATGCCCAAAGATTTAGGGTTTCTGCCATTAATACGGACTCGTCGAGTCCAATCAGGGCAGAACATCGCCCTGTCATGAAACTTCCTGGTGATCACAGTAACAGAATCAGTGCCCTGCTTGAGGGACAAGAACTCTGAGCCAACCATTCCTTCTCCACTAGAGGAACTCACTCATCACAAAACATAGTTGTGAACCTCTTCATGTCACAACAGTAAGCTCATCAGGGGTGAAATCTGCTGACACAAACTTCCACCAGTCTTTCGCCCCCAAGCCAAGCTGGTTCAGCACGAACCACACTCTTAAATGTTCCGGACACGAGCAAGTATAGAAACATCCCTCAATATCAGAAATCTATCTCATCGCAGCAATCAGATCCTGCGTCCCATCAAACTCTGGTGGCTTTGTGTTGCCGAACTCCCGAAACAGCAACAAGTCACCCCCTTAAGGTCTAGCAGCAGCCACAACCGCAGTAGCTGCAGCAGGCGTAGCCTCAGTAACCACTACATATCTCTCGTCAAACGTCTCAATCAAGGTGGTCTTGATAAACCCAAACATCTCTGGTATCTCTACGCGGATAGCCGCTGCCACCTCATCATGGATCATCTGACGAAGCTCCTCATCACTCACGCCGCTTATCTCTGGTCTGTGGCGTGTCCTGATGTGTGTAAACTCACTTAGTTTTAAACCTACTTTTAATTATAAAATAAAAACACACAAAGGCAGTGGACCTATCAATTGTGGTATAGCTAAATAAGTAGGGTATCGAACACAGGGAACGATAAATTAAAACTAAAAACTAATTTTATCTAAATTAATTAATAAGTAGGGGTTTTCTCTAGTTTTACAAGACTATAAACTTACTAATTATCACTTAATCTAAAAGCTAGAAAAACAAAGAATTAACTAGATTCAATAATGGGAAGAAATTCTGTTTAGTTCAACTCAATTGATCCTATGGTTGATATTATGGTAATTGTGCAATGGATTAACTCTTTTGTTGGCTACCGACTCAAGTGATTAGATTCGCATTCACTACACTAATCCTTAGTGAACAAACTAACTCAAAAAGTGATCAGTTTTCTAATTTAATTAAATTCACTAGATTAATTATTCGGGTTAATTTAGACTTGCAATAGTTAACTAATTTGGTCCTTTAGTTAACTTCTTGTTGATGGTCATCACACAAGCTCACACATGAATTTATCTAATTTTCTTATTAATTCTAGTTTCATGTTCATTAATCCTAGACATATGATAAAGTGGTCACATAAACACATGAGGTTGATAATCAAAAGATGTTCATACTATTTATTACCTTCCTATTAACAGAAAATTAATTATCATTCACACACAAGGTTCTTTAGCAAGCTAAAACTAACAAAAATCACCAACATTGAATTAATCCTACCAATAATCAAACCATAGTCTCAATTTTGTATCCCCAAACAGAAGTTAAAGAGTTTTAGCTCATGATTGAGGTAAATAACAGCAAATAAACGAATTCTAATTGTCTAGCCATAATGGAAAACAAAAGATTAAGTAGAATGATGAAATTTGCCTCAAATCTCCTTCGGAATTGGATTCTAGGTTGTATCTTTGTTCTCTAGGGTTCTTCTGGCTCTTCAATTGCATCTAATCTCTCCAGAAGGGTTCCAGAATTGATAATGTCGATCTGAGAAGTTATCTTTATAGATGCGAACCGACTTATCGAGTCCATTGTCGGCTCGCCGAGTCCAACTCTTAATCCCCGTATGCGATAAGTCTCTGGGTATTTAAGTCTTTATCTTCTCGAATATTCGATCGGACTCGTCGAGTAGTCGACCCTACTCGCCGAGTCGGTGTTGTTTTTGGTGGTTTTTTTCTTTGTTCAATCCCCGAGCTCCCAACCGCTTCTCCCCCTTCCTTTTGCTTTCGAGCTTCACTTTTGGACTGAAAACATAATTCAAACACTTTTAAGTACCTTTTATCCATGATATGCGATAATTTAGCTAATAAATGATAAAAAATCTATACTTAATATAAGCTAAATATGCAAATATCATGTCCCAACCATGATGTCTCTGAAATACAACATAAAAATATCAGAGACTCGCTCGAGTGCACTTGCACTCGATAACTCAACCTTACTTGCTCCCTAGTACCCTAAGGATTCTTACTTGGACTGCACACCGATCCGGTGTCTTCAGTAGTACGGGCCCTATACTACCGTCCACACCACATCAGTATTCACCCCAAGTCCTCCTCCTAGGGTCCCGGATCACCAGTACTCTAATCTCTCTATGCATAGGCTACTCTCCAGCAGACCTCTCATACGCTCCTCGCTGCTACCTACTCACTCTCAAGCATCTCATAGCAGCAGAAATCTCCTAGTCTAAGGCATCACAAATCAGGCAACTCTAGTACTAATATGAATACCTAGCCTACTCTAGCATGGATAACATATCATATCATATCTCATAACACATAATGTAAAGGTATTTTGGGAAATCACCGTTCGGGCGCTGGCTGATTGTACAGACTGCTCTGCTCTGCTCATTTCAAAACCTTTTACTCTTTTATAAATATTATTTTATTGTGAAAAAAATTTCTAATCCTCAGTTTGAGTTCAGATTCGCCCAAAGGTCCATCTGAATCCCTCAAACCAAGTCTCTGATACCAACTTGTAACAACGTAATTTTTTCAAAAAATTTTACACTTTTAAAAAATACCATTTCATTCGTAAATCATCAAAATCCAATGTATCACATGTCAATAGAACATATCCCAAGATCACAATACATAAAACTCCATAAGTGTGTACAGATCATGCCAACACCTTCCCGCAATCCTCACTGGTACCTGTAACACATAACACACAATATGGTAAGCATAAATGCTTAGTGAGTTCCCCAAAATACCACATACAATACATACGCCACTCGAGGCTATAGTACGACCCTTTGGTTGATGTGTCTCAGTGGGACCCTATAGTCCCATAGCTCGTTGGACCCTCCAGTCCAGTCATAGCTCGTTGGACCCTTCGGTCCAGTCTGTATCGTTGGACCTTTCGGTCTAGTCTATATCGTCGGACCTCTGGTCCGGTCTATACAACACATAGCATACATATATCAAAATGCACATAATCTCATACATACACATATCACACAAGACCCTCCGATCTGCACATAGATACCACTCTAGGTAATGTATAGTGAGAAGACTCACATCGAATGAAGTCGGATAAACTCTCGTGCTCGACGTCCCAACCTAGCCTCCTCCTATCATCCAAATAACATTCCTGATCAATACCCTCTCATAGTCTCACCTCTAAAGATTAGGTAGAAGGCCATTCTACCCCTCCCTAAACTCTCTTGAATCAGCTTGACCAAACCCTAAGGTCAACTGAAGTCAATGGTCAAACTTTGACCCAACTCGGCGAGTGCACATGGGCGACTCGGCGAGTCCATGCGGGTCCTCTAAATCCTTCTAGTCTCACTTGGCACGTCGAGTCATCCTTTCACTCGACGGGTTACTCATGTCACGAATCGTAGGGCAACCCTGAGTCGACTCGTTGAGTCCACTTATGGACTCAGCAAGTTGCTTCCATGATCACACTCAAATGATCTTCTGAGGTTAGATCTGCTTCTCTAGCCTATAGATCTCCCCTTCCCATACACAATAATCATGTAAAGGTCCAGTCTTGAAATTCATGCAACGCACACAAGGCTTTCCTTGGTGAAATGGCTTCTAAAATGGCAACATAGTCTAATTTCCTCCATGAACCAACATAAAGCAGAATGGATGAGGCCCTCTGGACCTCTAAAGGTCCAGATCCAGAGTCTAACACTGAAAGGGACAACTTACTCAACAATTCAAGCCAATATTGTATTGAAAACGCTAAAATCCAAGGATCATAAACAAAACAGAGAAAAGGATCGATTTGCTACCTCAAAACTGTAGATCTAAGATTGGAAACCAGGGATTAGCAATCCTCTTCACCTCTTCTAGCTGGAAACACATTCTTCTTTGCAAAGCAACACCAAAAAGGATCAAAATGGCTTTTTCTCTCACAAAACTCGCTCAAGCTCTCTAGGGTTTCTCTCTCTGCACTGGTAGCCGCAAATGAGGGCTATAAGGACCCTTAAATAGGGCATAGGCCTAAAGATTTAGGGTTTCTGCCATCAGTACGGACTCGTCGAGTCACCTTGCCGACTCGTCAAGTCCAATCATCAATTCAGTCAGCAAATCGTGATCCTACTCGACGAGTCTAGGCATCGACTCGTCGAGTCCCTCTCTTTAACTCAATATAAATGAATAACATAGAATACCTGGGAATCCGGATGTTACAATGTGTCAGGTCGTAAGACGGTCGGGTGCAAATGGATCTTCAAGAAGAATACCTAGATGGATGGGAAGGTACACACTCATAAGGCGCGATTGGTTGCGAAGGGCTTTACTCAAACTCTCGGAGTTGACTATGATGAGACCTTCACACTAGTTGTGAAGATAAAGTCTATTAGGGTGATGCTAGCCATTGATGCATTTCATGAATACAAAATATGGTAGATGGATGTCAAAACCGCTTTCTTTAATGGGAAGTTGGCTGAGGATGTTTACATGAGTCATCCAGAGGGTTCTGTCAATGCGAAGCGTCCTAATAGAGTGTGTAAGCTTGAGAAATCCATTTATGGATTGAAACAAGCGTCTCGCAGATAGAATCTTTGTTTCGACGAGATAGTCAAAGAGTTTGGCTTCCTGCGAAGCGAGGATGAATCATGTGTATATGTCAAAGTCAGTGGGAGAATAGTTAGCTTCCTCGTATTGTATGTCGATGACATACTGCTCATAGGAAACGACATCCCGACCCTGCAGGAAGTCAAGTCCTAGCTTGGGAAGTGTTTCGCTATGAAGGACCTCGGAGAGGCTGCCTATATTCTGGGAATAAGGATATTAAGGAACAGGTCTAAAAGATTAATAGGACTTAGTCATAATACTTACTTAGAAAAGGTACTAAAACGTTTTAGTATGGAGAATTCCAAGAAAGGGGAGGTATCGATCCAAAGTAATGCCAAGTTGAGTATGACTCAAAGCCTGAGTACCGAAGTCGAGATAGCAGAGATGAGCCGAGTACCTTACGCTTCTGCAGTTGGCTTCGATCATGTATGCTATGACTTGCACTCATCCTGATGTGGCCTTCGCTTTGAGCATGATTAGCAGAGCACATTGGACCGCAGTCAAGAATACTCTTAAGTACCTTCGGAGGACCAAGGAGTGGTTTCTAGTCCTCGGTGGGAGTGATGACTTAGGGATGTGAGGGTATAGCGACGCTAGTTTTCAGACCGACCGAGACAACTACCATTCACAGTCGGGCTGGGTCTTTACCTAAAACGGAGGAGTAATCACTTGGAAGAGTTCCAAGCAGGAGACAGTGGCTGATTCTACTTGTGAATCAGAGTATATAGCGGCAAGCGAGGCAGCAAAGGAGGCTATATGGCTAAAGAACTTCATCGGAGACCTTGGAGTTGTACCAGCTATAAAAGAGCCAATGGAGATTTTCTGTGACAGCAATAGTGCGGTTGCCTTAGCCAAGGAACCAAGAGATCATGGGAGATCCAGACACATTGACAGAAAATATCACTTCATCAGACATCGAATAGAAGAAGGGATCCTCGTGGCGAAGAGGGTATCATCAGATGAGAACCCAGCAGATCCCCTCACGAAGGGACTGGGTAGGGTTAAGCATCTCCAACATGCTCGGAGCATAGGGCTGAAGGATGATATAAGTTTTAGTAGTTAGATAAATTATGAAATTTGTAAAGTGTAATTGACATTTGATGATGAATAAAAGGTGTTTTATTTATGAGTAAAGTGTTGCTATCTCTTGTCAATCGTTTACTATATTTCTTTTGCATGTTTTGACTTCCAGAATAATTATGTTTGGTATATCATATTATTCAAACCTCCACAGTCGGTCATATGTCGGAAGTAGGTATGAATCAAGACTGTCATGATTGGTTGCAGAGGTCTAAGGTGTTGGACATGGCTACAACAATCATGAGTGCTCATAAGTTCTGAGCATTGGAATCAACCCACGCTCACTGGAATCACTTCATGGAATTTTATCTCGAGTGATCGTGAGACGGTAATATCATATAAGTCTTCAAACCTAGAGATATGATTTGTTACTTATGAGTTGGTTATGCATTGATTGTATGAAAACGCATTGGTAACTCGATGTTATAAAACGTGCTTTTGTGTGTAATTCAATGAGTGGTAGAACAAACATATGAGTCGAAGTTTATCTGTTCCTTCTTGGATTAGAAGCTGATATCTGGGTCCCTCGATGATTTTGTTTTGACCTATGTACCGGGCCCGGTCAGAACTAAATTGATGTGTTCAGTTGAGTTCTATGTCAAACAAATCGGAAATCGGGAAACAAATGCTGGACAATAAGCAAGACAATGTTCCATGTATTTGTCCGGCTGATATCTAGAACAGAGGATTATATGATCACTTATCTAAATGGCGCGTTCTAGTTCAACAGAGTTTAAAGAGCTACGATTGCTGATCGGTTCCTAAAGTTATACTTGCAAATATAGTTACTAGACTTATCCAAGTGGGAGACTGTTGGATATAGTGTCTAAGTCCATAACTATATTTGGTATGTACTTGACCCGACCCGGCATGGTCCATTTGGGTTGCACTTCACCCGAACAATTTATGGATAATATTTGAGAATAGTACAAGTTATGATTTATTAATATATTATAAGTTCTAATATATTAATATAAGATCATATTATTTAATTAGTAGTGATCTATAATTAATCTAGGATTAATTTAGAGATCAAAGATATTACTAATTAAATATGGGCTTCTATATTTATATAGTGTGGGCTAGTGCTTATTTGGAATGGGCTAGGCTTGCATGGGAAAAGTCCATGGATACTCCATGGAGATTTAACCCATGGATCTCATGGAAATGAAGAGACATGGGTATTAGGGTTTACATGGAAGTAACCCTAATCCATCACACTATATAAAGGAGGCTTTGGTTCTTGAAATCACACTAGTTGACACTTGTTGAGGTGAGGGCCGATTTCAAGATAGTAGTAACTATTCTCTCAAAGTTCCAAGTTTGTGGTGATTTGTGATTTCCATTTGAGGCATCCACACTATTGGTGCTAGGCTCTAAAACTTCAAGGAATCAACTATTTCTACAAGGTAAGTGTTTCTACTAGCTTTATTTGATTCAAGTTCCCCATGCCATGCTAGTTAGGATATGAACCTTGGAAAAATAATTATTTGCATGTATCTTAGACAAACATAGATCCAAGGTTTATTAGGGTTGCATGTTCACTTAGGAAGTGCTAGAATGCTCAAAACCCAACAGATTCAACGTGCGAATCAGAGTACATTGCGGAGAGCGTAGCGTCAAAAGAGGCAATATGGTTGAAGAACTTCATCGGAGACCTTGGAGTTGTACCAACCATAAAGGAGCCTAAGGAGATATTCTGCAATAATGAAGGAGTGGTTGCCTTGACCAAGGAACCGAGGGATCATGGCAGATCCCGACATATCGACAGGAAATATCATTTTATCAGACATCGAGTGGAAGAGGGACTCCTCGTAGTGAAGAGGGTATCATCCGAGGATAACCCATCAGATCCCCTTACGAAGGGATTGAGTAGGGTTAAGCACTTGCAGCACGCTAGGAGCATTGGGCTGAAGGACGACATTAGTTTAGATTAGATAGTTTCAAAATGTGTAATAGATAAATTGTAATTGACATTTGATGATTAAATAAAGGAGTATTATTTATGAGTAAAGTTACTATCTTATGTTAATTATTTACCTATTGTTTCACTTTGCATGTTTTATCTTCCTGAATAATAAGATTATTCGAACAGTTCACAGTCTCTTATACTTTGGAGGTATGTAGTAATGAAGACTGTCATGAATTGGTTTGTATAATGTCTAGAGTGTATTATACATAGAAAAAGTCTAGTGCAATGTTTATGAGTGCTTATGAATAAGATTTGAGCATTGGATTAGACCCACGCTTGTTGGTATCACTTCATGGAATTTATCACGAGTGATCGCAAGATGATAATATAATATGGTCTTAAAACCTAGATATATGGTTTATTGTTTGCAAGTTGATTGTGCATTGATGATGCGTAAACGCATCAGTAACTTGATGTTATAAAATGCATTGTTGTGCATGATTTGATGAGTGAACGGTAAATGCATATAGGTTGAAGTTTATCTGTTCCTTTTATCCTAAGAGGGTAAAAGCGATATCTGGGCCCCTCGATGATTTGGTTTGACTTATGTGTCGGGCCCAGTCAGGACTGAATTGATGTGTTCAATTAAGTTCTATGTCAGATGAATCTGAGATCGAGAAACAAACTGCTGGACAAGAAGTATGACTATGTTCCATTTAATTGTCCGCACGATATCTAGAACGGAGGACTATACGATCCCTTATCTAAAGGACAAGTTACTGATAAGATCAGAGTTCGACAACGACCTATGAAACATGCGATTGCTAATCGGATCCTGATGTAACACCCAAAGTTTTGAAGGCCAAGAAAGGAAAGAAAACCCTAACTTTAAGGGGAGAATCGGTGAGTCCAAGGAGGAACTCGGCGAGTCCGAGCGGGATCCGGGTCGAGGAGTAAGTGACTGACTCGGCGAGTCAGGTCTGTTCGAGGAAGACACTAAATTCGGGAATTGGAGCCTATTTAAGTGCCTCATTCTCTTCCCTAGAGTTCCTTTACTGCCTCTTTAATCTAGAACGCCAAACCCTAGCCGCCGTATCCATTGATTGAGCCAATTGTTGTCTTGAAGAGTGCATTAAAGCTTGGAAAAGCAAGAAGGATCTTGAAGGTGCAAGGAGGGGGCTATAGATCTAGGATTGGGAAGATACTTCTGAACATTTGAAGGTATTAAGTCGTCTCCCTTCCTTTAGATCTATTTTGGTTGTGAGTTTTGGGGCTTTTGGTCATGATTAAGTTGTCCATTTGAGTTAGAAGCCGGATGTGGAGTTGCTACTTCAGATCTAAGCATATTTTGGTCTTGGAAAGCATAAAGTATCATCCCTTGAGTGGATTTTGGAGCCTCTTTGCCTTAAACCCTAGTTTATGGTGTATTTTTCCTAGATCTCCTTTCCTACACGTAAAGTTTGCAACTTTACGTGAGGAATAGGCTTGGGAAGGGTAGATCTACAGTTTGGAGTCCATGCATGACTCAAAAGTCCTCTACATGTATGGAGATCTGAATGGACTCGGCGAGTAGCATGAAGGTTAGGAGGAACTCGACGAGTGGGATGAACATCTCGTCGAGTCAGATGAAGTTGGGCAGGAACTCGGCGAGTCAGGTCGCGAAACCCCAAACCCTTCGAGTTGAGACTCGAATCAGTGAGTCGAATGGAGACTCGGTGAGTTGGACAGGTCAGGACTCGGAAATCGGTAGACTCGGCGAGTCATGGACTGAATCGGCGAGTCGAGTCGCGAATGGAAGGACTCTGGGCTTATTAACTCGGCGAGTCGGTAGGCAGACTCGGCGAGTAGGGTTGGCTTGGGAGGTTGACTTTGACCAGGACTTTTACTTTGACCAGAGTTGACTTGGATGACTGTCGGGGTCAGCTAGACTAAGTGTTGCATTGATATTGGTAGCTCGGGGAGCTAGTGGAGTAGGAGTTCAGAGAGTTGTCGGACAACAGCTAGTGGGATCATCAGCGATTTCAGCCAGTGCAAGTGAGTTTCCCTTTTGTGTGAATGGGTCTACGACCACAATGCCGACCCATGTAGTTACGAGTAGAAGACCCGAGGGTTAGCCCTAGGCACAGTATGCTGGTATGATATTCAGGACGAGGTCCAATGATAGCGGGTGGGTGCCCAAGGAATGGTTTATGGGACAGTTTATACTTGTTGTTTGTGTGATACTTGTATGTGCTTGGTAGGGAGGTGAGTGTGGGAGAGGTCCCGTACCTCACCAATAGCAGAGTGTGGATGGTGTTCCACATCTCATTAGCAGCAGATCAGGGGCGAGGCCCAAGTTAGGGGAAGGGTGAGTGTGGGTTGGGCTCGTATCTCACTATCAGTAGGAGCATGGACGGGGTTCCATGACTCATCAGTAGAGTTCGGTTGTTAGGACCGGAGGGTAGTCAGACACCCTAGATACGTCTGACAGTATGTGATGTTATGTTTATATGCTAGCATGATCTGTTATATGAGTTAGAGGTAGTAGGAGGGGAGCAATCCCCAAGTTCGGTTGTTAGGACCGAAGGGTAGTTCGGACACCCCAGATATGTCTGATAATCTGTTACGTTATGATATGTGCTAGTAGTAGTATGGGGTGAAATAGTCCCCGAGGTTCGGTCGTTAGGACCGAAGGCTAGTCAACACCCTAGAATGGCTTGACATGGGTGAGAAAGAAAACCGGGGGCGTAAGAAAGAGCGAGGCCTAAGGAGGGCAGTGTGCGTCTTTTTCTTTTTTCAGATGCTTATTGAAGTCTGAAATTTTAAGAGGTATTTATCAAATTCAGATGTATTTCATAAGAGGATACCAAACAAGCCATATCTGAATTTTTAAGAGGTTGCCTCTTAATTTTTCAATTAAGAGGTAAACAAACAGGATCTAAATTTTTAAGAGATCTGAATTTCTAAGAGGGTCTGAATTTTTAAGATCTGAATTTTTAATATGTTGTTTGGTTGGAACCTCTTAATTGTTGTGCTGAATTATAAAAATGACCATTTTACCCTTTTATATGAGCTTTTGCTAAGTTCAAAGTTACTGTTTATAAAATACTCGAATCAACCTCTTGAATAATTATAAAGAAAAATATAAACACCATACACAATTCAAATTAAACATAAATCAAAATTAAACACAAATACAAATAAAATAAGGTCCAACTTCATATATTTGATCAATACCAATACTATTGTATACATAGAATCCAAGCTAAAATCAATGTGAATGAATACTTGTGTCTCAAATATGGCATAAGCAACATTAATAGCTTCCTATGTAATTATCTCAGCCTTTTGTTCATCTTGTCCCACAACATCTTCATTTTCCTCAAGTGCATTAGAAAGTGAAGAAAACCTTAACTTCATTACAACTTTAATCGATAACCTTTTTCCTTCTTATCTTCTTCCACGCCTTTTGTAGAACTTATAAAAACTCATATATCTTCTTTCAAAATTCTCCATCAATGGAGGCCTAAAAATGGTCTGAAGTACATATTCATGGATGATAGATTCTTGAATCCAATCAAAAAATATTTTTACATGAATTTTAAAATCAAATAAGAATCCCTCTAGTCATATAATTGAGTTGTGGTTGGGTTTCTTGATGAACACCTCGCTTAATTAACATAACCCATCTGATTTCAATATAAGCAGAAAACATATATATCACGTATGATTCCAGCTGTGATTTCAGAAAGAAAAAAGAAAAAGAACAACAATCATTCTGTGAAGTCGTACCTTTTAGGGGAAACAAAAACTCGAAATTTCAAGCAGTAATCGACATAGCACATCTAATTACATAGAGAAAGAGATTACATAGCAAGAGCAAGAGAGAGGTCGAAGACATTACCTGCATAAGTCGTCCGGGGGTGGAGTCGGTGTCGTTGTGACGCAGAAATCGGAGTTGGGACGGAGAGGATGCTGGCGACGGAGCTAGGGGCGGAGAGGAGGCCGGAGACTACGACGGCGGTAGGGAACAAAGCTTCACAGATCGGATGGAGGCGTGGTTGTGTGCATCGATGAGAAATAAAACTGGAGGCGTAAGAAAGAGCGAGACCTAAGGAGGGCAGCGTGCGTCTTTTTCTTTTTTCAGATGCTTATTGAAGTCTGAAATTTTAAGAGGTATTTATCAAATTCAGATGTATTTCATAAGAGGATACCAAACAAGCCATATCTGAATTTTTAAGAGGTTGCCTCTTAATTTTTCAATTAAGAGGTAAACAAACAGGGCCTTAATTTTTCAATTTTTAAGAGGTAGCGGCTAGAAACCTTCGAAACTTCAAACTCCAAATCTTGGACTATTGAGCTTTCCATCCATTCGCAACTCGTTATCAAACTTCCGAAAATAAACCAAAAACATCGATTATCGACATCCAAATCATCCAAATATCGATTATCAACCCAAGTATCAACCAACAAATCCAAAATCATCCAAGTCTTCAAGTGTCGACTCCAAAATCAAATAACATATTTCGCTTTTACCAATCAATCAATTCCTTCGAAAAATAACCCCAGTCGATATTAGTTCAACTACAAACCATCGACTTCTTACTTAATACCAGATCAAGAAATCAACATCCATTCGCTTCAAAATCAAAATCTCAACTCCAAGCCTTCGCTTTTTGACACCAACATCGACATCACTTGTCAATCAACTTCCCAAAATCAAACTTTCGTTACTCAACAATAAAGCCTTCAAAAAGAATAAAATCATAGACTTTGATCAAAATCCAATTCTCAATATCGATTCCTTCAAACCTTCGAAGACCAGTAAAGAACCCTCAATCTCAAAACGTTAGATTTCAACTCCAAGAAACTACATCAGTCGAAACTTCAATCATGTTGAATTAAAGCTCAATTCTGAGTGATACCATCGATATCAGACGAGAACAACATCACTCAACACAACCACCCAGCAACCAATCGACTTTCAAACACCTCACATTCGATTTCAAACAAAAGACTCTCAACCTCAAAGCGGTTGATCCCAAGCACTGAGTATCAAATCTATCTTCCTATTTGACTTGATTTTGACATTGAACACTCGATTCCAATTCTTCCAAACGATTACAGGTAACTAGTCGAAATCGACTTCAACTGCAATCGACTCTAATCGATATTGACTTATCATTCGACTTTTCTGCGTTGACTCTTCACACCAACATCAGTCAAAAATTAATTTTGACTTAATTTGATTCAATATAAGTTTTAATCACAACATCGATGCTTCAGGTAACCATCAAAAACAAAGCATCGATCAACATTGAACATGCGTTAAAAAAGACTAACAATCAGTCGAACGCAAGCTTTAAATGAACATCGTTTCCAATCTTTTATCAACCAGGTTTCGAATTGTGATTAATGATGAACAGTAGACCGGATTACTTTTGGGCTCATATTTTGGATTAAGCAAATAGTAACTAACATAGTATGAGATTTGGGTTAATTTTGATAGAATGAACAATAATTAGGTCATTTAGAAGGGTTTTTTTATAAGTATCTTTCATTTTTCAATTCCACCCCTGATTTGATCTTTTGTTTTTTTATTGATTTTTTTTTTTGCTTTTCTTCTATTTTGTTTTTTAGTTGTTTTTAATTCTTTTTCAATTTATTATTATATTATTATTATTATTATTATTGTTATAAATTTTGTATAAAATTTTAAAATTCGAACGACATTTTTATTTGTTAATTCTTTTTTAATTTATATATTATTATTATTATTATTATTATTATTATTATTATTATAATTGTTATAAATTTCGTATAAAATTTTAAAATTCGGACGACATTATAAATTCAAACGGCTATTAAACATCGAACTAAAAGTTTGATCATTATTATTATTATTAATAAAACAAAAAACAACAAAAAAACAAAAGGGAGAAAAAAAAAAAGAAAAAAAATGATGTCAAATCAAATGTAAAAGTTTGATTAGATTGATGTTAGGGAGGGGGGGTTAAAATCAGCTAAGAAGGTTACTTATAGCACAACCCCATTTAAATTGTTTGGACTCAAAAATTGGACATAAACAGTGATCGAGTTTCGGGCTACAAAGATGAACTGATACAATCAAATGAGCACTAAATTTCAAATTTGATAAAATGATTTTGATTTTTGTGATCTGATTTGAACAAAAAATAATTGGGTCAATCAATGAGGTTGAAACGGATTTGATCAAATGAGGCAAACCGATCAAAAATGAAAAACGCAACATATGAATTGAAATCATGGACGTTTTGGAATCCATTTGAGAATTTGAGATACATTTTTGACTAATCCAGTTCCATTTGCATCGAACGAATCAAATTTAGAAGATCTTGGTTCTTTAGTTGGAACGAGAAAATGTCCAATTTGAACATTGTACCACCCACTATGCGTGATGTACAACTCGTTCTTCATATTCTTCGTGTTTTTCAATGATCCAAGAACATCTTCAAAAAAACCATCAATATTTTTGGGTTTTGACTTCAAATTAAATACAACACTTGGAGATTGTTGCTTCGGAACCCAAATTTGCTTCACAGATGTAGACTTCACAACATTTGACGATTTTTGTGAGTAAACCCGCTTGTTTTTGCGTTTAATCTTCTTCGTCTTTTTCCTTCTCATCTTTTTGCATCTTGAAGATTTGATTTCATGAACAAACCCACTTTCCACAACATCACATTGTGAATTTGAATCAAATCTTTTGGATTTTGATACTTGTGAATTTCTTGGATCACTGGCTTCCGATAAGGAATCATTCCTTCAAACGAATCACAAGAACACAAAATATCATTGGTTTGAACTCCAATCGAGCAAAAAACTTTTTCATCATGAGAATCAACTTGAATTTTCTTATCATGAACTTCAAGAACATCACATTGAACTCCATTGTCTTGAACTTCAACAAACTTAAGAGCACGAAGATCAGTTGGGTTTTCAATAAGAGAAATGTATTTCTTATTAAACAAATCTCTTTCTTCTCCTTCTTTTTTATTTCTACTACGGACTAATATGGACAGGGCAATTTTATTCAAGCATATAATCTTACAAAGTGGTTGAAAAACCAAGCTTCCATTATTATCCTTCAAATCTCCATAAGAAATCATGTTACCCCACGAAATCAATTTACTTAACACCAACCCATAAAATTGATCTTCATTGACTATGTATTTGATATCTTCAACGATCAAAATCCAAGAATCATACGGCAAATCCACCATGATCACAGGTTCTTGAAAATTTCTAGAGAGAGAAAGTGATTTTGAATGGGTTTTCTAGAAAGAGAAAGCAAAAATCACTTGAATTCTAGTGAAGAAAATTGAATTATGAATTTGCTTTCTAGAATCCAAAAACTCTCTAAATCACGAAGATCAAAACACAACGAAGAATCACCAAATCAAGATTGCCACCATGGATCAATTCTTGATGAAAACCAAGAACACCTGCTCTGATACCAATTGTAGTGATGTTGATTATGATGGCATTTGCGGAATAAGAAAAGATCTAGTGAATCATCATGTAAACTATGAACACATGGAGTAAATAAATCTGTGTAAGCTCATATTAGATCTACAAAGGATATACAAATGGGTTTGTACAAATTTTCTCTCTAAACTAACACTCCAAAATGATCATTCTAAATATAAGTGTCACTCACTTCCTATTTATAATAGGGGTGGCAATTGATGACACGACACGACAAAAATACACGACAAGAAACGAAATTGAGATGAAATTGAAATTCGAATTCCTGTTCGTGTCGTGTTCGTGTCAGGTGTAAAAAACACGTCGTCGTGTCGTGTTCGTGTTCAAATTTTAACACGAAATTAACATGATTTAACATTTTTTGTCTTGTTTTTAGTGTTTGTCGTGTTATGTATGAATACACATTAATTAAATACATTAATCGTTATTTTATGTTATCTTTGTCGTGTCGTGTTTGTCGTTTTTTAACCGATTCGTTTTCGTGTTAGTTAAAAAAAACACGAGATCGTGTCATGTCGTTTTCGTGTTACATAAAACCGTGTCGTGTCGTGTCGTGTCAGACAAAAAACGACATGATGGCCCGATTTCCCACCCTTAATTTATAGGAGAGACAACTCATTTACACATCAATAAGGGTAAACCACATCCAAGCGTGACTTTGCACCCTAATAGAGAGAGGCTGATTTATTGTTAAGAATAATAAATTGGGGTATAAATATGATTTGTTAATATATTATATGAATAATATATTAATTTGGATTCATATTATTAATTAGTATTTAATCAAACATTAATTAGGAATTAATTTTGGGATTCAAGGAATTAATTAAAAGTACAGGGGTTGTTTTGTAATTATTTGATAGTTGAGACTTTGGGCCATTGGATCACCTTTATTAACGCTTGGCCGAAAATCCTATAAGGATCTAGGAGTTTTCATCCAAGGGCTTAAGGAAAGGAGTCCATGGGCTTGCTTAGGCCCTAAGCTAAAGGATTAGGGTTTCCACCTTGAAACCCTAGTTGACTTCAATTATAAATAGCACCCTAAGGCACTCAAAATTGGCACCGCTTGGAGAAACCCTAGTAGAGCGGATTTTGTGAGCTTGTTACCCTCCATCCTCTCTCTCATATTCATCCTCTCACTCAAGTGTGTTTGTGAGCCATTAGAGGTACTACACTTATGGTACTTGCTTTCAAAAGCTAAGGAGATTCAAGAAACAAGTTGTTATTACTACATAACAACAAAAGGTATGTTTCCTATTCTTTAATGTGAATTTCGAAAATTATAATGCTACATTTCTTTTTGTGATCATAAAGTTGTATGTCTAATAGTGAAAACATAGATCCAATTAGGGTTGCATGCACACATAGGATTGTTTGTATAAAACCCATCACTTATATGTTTATATGCATGGCTTATATGATTGATATGGATTATATGATTGTGTGGATTATGTGGGGTATTCTCTGGGGAACTCACTAAGAATTAGCTTACAGTTTGTTGTTTCTTTCTGGTACTTCGGGATCTAAGGTCAAGAGACAGGTGTGATGGCGCGGCATACACTCTCTAGCGTTTGTTTGGGGACACTCTGATTTTGTGAATAATTTATCTGATGTTATGGATTTTTGGAAACAATTATGATTGGAATTTTATATTTTATGGAAATGAATTCATTACCTAAAAAGGAAAAAATTTATTGGAAATTTGGGTTGTTACAAGTTCGTATCAGAGCCTTGGTTTGAGGGATTCAGGCACACTCACGGGTGTGTCAGAACTCAAACTAAGGAAATGGTAAAATTGTTTTCAAAAATCAACGTCAAAAACTTTTTAAAACCGAAAAAAATGGGAGAGTGCAATGCGCATAATCGGCCGAGCTCAACTAAGTGTTTTCCCCAATATGTTTGCCATGCTATATTTGGAATGTGATAGTTGTATGGATTTTGGTATGTGTATGCTTTAAAAATTGTATACGGTTAGGATATTATAGCCTTAGAATTATTGATTTGGCCTTATTTCATGTTCCTTGTCTGGTTGTGGTCCTAAGGTAGAGTTTGTTATTCGACAGTCTATTTGATCCTATTCTGTGTATAATTTGCATGCATAGGGAAACATGTTATGATTGATTTGAGTTCTGGTTTGATGGGATTCAGGAAATCTTAGGATAGCCTAGATTTGAGTTATGCGGTAGTTTGTGAGATATGTTTTGTTCTAGGACGAATTAGAGTTATCAGGTAGAGCCTTGGGGAAGGTACATGTAGGTGTGGAATGTAGTATTGGGCCCGTACTACTGAAAGCACAGGACATGTACCCAAACTAATGCTAGATCTGCGAGCTTTATGGAGAGCCAGTGTGGAAGGATCCCCTTTTTTAATATCTTGATCGTTTTGTCTTATGGTATTTCAGGGCAGTATGGTGATGACACGTCATGGAGCAGGGGGATCGGGATCAGGATCTGGGTTGGGCTACGCTACTGAGCCCATTGATGAGAGGCTGCACGAGCTTATCATAGCCGAGGTTATGAGGGGCATTCTTGATGCTACCCCAGTGATTTCCAGGACTGTTGTAAGTCCCAAATTTGCTTGACATATCAATCAGATCCAATTGATGGTACGGAATCCCAATCAATTGGATGAGCAAGATCAAAATAAGAAGAATGAGAAGAAGAAAGAGATGAATCTTTAATGTATTGATGATAAGAGTTATGATCCAACACATGATTCTCACACACACTCTTCTTTTCTCTCACTACAATATGCTCCTCTCTAGCCGTCCACCCTTATGACTCCATTAACACTATATATATATATATATATATATATATATATATATATATATATATATATATATATATATATATATATATATATATATATATATGGACCTAAGGCCAAGCCCAAAATACAAGGCCTTGACCAAAAACTCATTAAATGACCGAAAAACACATTCATCGCTGTGAACACCCATACAGGCGTAAACACCAGGCTGTTTACGGTCCTAGACTGAAAAATATAACTGCCTAGAAAATTAAAGTATAAACCATATTTTTGACCCAAAAGTCTCCCCCTTGGTTTATAGCTTTCTTTTCTTTGACCCAACAAGCTACCCCTAAGAATTTAGCTGGTTTTTCTTGTCAATCTTCATTTGGAGTTTGGCTTCGGCGTTAATCTTCGATTTTTTCACAGCTTCAAGATGAACTTGATGAATCATCAATAAATGACTTTATCTTGAGCAGTTGAGCTTTTCTTCAATATTTGACTCTGAACGCACATTGGGTGAGGAAGCTTCTTGTAAAGATTCTTGAAAAATGGCGCTTTCAGCTTGAGAATCTTTAGAGAGAACAACAGAGAGAGCTAATCTTCTGGATCATTTTAGCAGGTTCATAGATAGCAGCAAATTGATTGAGGAGGCTTCAATGCAATCTATCACATAATCTTGAAGAATAGCTTCACCTTGCTTCTGGGGTTGAAAGATTGAATGTTGAAAGAATAATCTTCATTTCATGTTCCTTTGAATGTGAATTCACTTTTCAAGACAAAGAAAATTTGAGATAAAAACAAATCAACACACATTATTTTTGTATTTTTCATATTTTCTGGAAAAAAAACATAAACAAAAACATTTTTGGATTTTTAATTTTTCTGAAAAAAAAATAAAATAGAAATAACAATATTTTTGGATTTTAGGTTTTCTGATTTTTGTTTGAATTTTAAAATTTTAAACTCACCCCCTAAATTTGTGCATAGAGGAAATCTATGAACAAATTTAATAAAAACAAAAATATTTGGGATCAAATTTGTCAAGCAATTCAATATCATTTATCTGCACAGACCTGCATGTTTAGATCTGGCCAATCACCGATATTGTGGTCCACTTAAGCACAAAGGATATTTACAAATTGGACAGATTATAAGTCACAAGACATTGTGATCTATATTCTTAAATGGACCATTTAGCTGCCGACGACCAAGGATATTGTTGTCCACTTAAATTCAGCAGCGAGATCTACAAACAACCTTTTAAATTGTTCAATTTTACATGCACTAGAGCGTGTTTCCCACTTGCTGATATACCCCGGTAATCAAGAACTTCCAAATAACTCCTTACTTAAGGTGAGTAGACAGTCATTCAGAAGGAGGTCAGATATAGAAGTGCATACGTTGTATCCCAGGTCGGATGTCTTCCAATCACACAGAGGGAACAACATATAACTGACATAGATAAGGGTTAAAGAGATAGTAGAGTGCATATGTTGTGTCTCAGGTTGGATATTCCGATCACACAGAGGGGGCAACATATGGCTAACAGATAGAAAGAATTTCATAGATAAGGATATGCATAGAGATAGATTTGCATATGTTGCATTCCAAGTCGGATATGTTCCAATCACGTAGAGGAGGCAACATATGACTGACAGATAGAAAGCAGGAAAATAACTTCCTACAGACCTACTTTATCAGAACCCCCCAGTCGCCCTATCAGTACCGGAATTAAGGACATGAGTCCATACATTAAGGAAATGTTGAGCCACAGTTCTAGATAATTAACTTTTAGTGTATCTCGCAGGTTCCCATGTTTATCTCACTGTTCAATCTACCCGAGCGTCGTATGGTCAGACCAAATGAAACTATCTAAGTTCATATTTGTCAAGTCTTTTCACAGTCCATGTATGCCTATTCTAGTCCATTTAAATCCTTTGTTCCTACCAGCACATTGAACACGGAGTCTAGACAATTTGGCTTTAGTGCATTACACGCATCAGAAATTGCCCTTTAGCACTATACTTCATATCACTTCCCAATAGTAACTATTAAACAAAAAAATATAATAAAATAAAAGATTGTCTTCAAAACGAATCAGTTTAAGATAAACTCAAGAGTATCAAGAAGAAAACTCAAACCGTAAGTCACCGATTGAATTTGCATCCAGAAGGTCTGAGAACAGCACACATAATATCATAACAGATCTGAAAATGCTTCACATTGTTAAGCACAAAACCCCATGTGTGATCCTTTCCTTTCTTCCCTTCCTGCAAAAGGACACATACTCTCAAACAAAGGTCTGAATGTTGTGTAGTTGAGAGATGTCCTCTATCATGTGCCTAGAACAGCCACTACCAACAAACCGAAGTCTGATGATATGCCTCCATAGCTGCTCCAGCATAGAGCGGGATCAGTTGGTCTTTGGCACCCAGTCCATTTTGAAACTAGGTCGACCTTTTTCATCTTTGCAAGGTACTCTCTCCCATGACATATCCTATTTATCACAAACAAAAGATCAAGAAATATTAGAGTCGTTAGAAGATTTGGGAGATTGAACCTTTGGTACCCATTTATAGTCGGGTTTAACCCATTTCTTGTTCGAGCGGATGGGTGCCTCGGCACTTGATTTTGAACTTGAAGCCGATCGCCGAGATGACTTTGATCTAACTGATCTTGGTTTCACTGGAGCATCTCTTGGATTGGACTTCTTGGCCGGAATTCCCTTCTTGACTTTGGGATTTTGATTCTTGGCCTTCTGGGCATTCCAGTCACCATTGCGCGATTGTGACCTTGAAGGGCTTCTTTTGGGGTATCTCCCTCTTGGCGCATTTTGGCCTCCTTGTGTGTAATAGGGATCGTATGCGCGATTAGGACAATTTCTAGAAATGTGTCCAGGTGTTCCATAGTGAAAACATGTCTTTTTCTTCATGTAGGAATTGTTTATGCCTGCCCCTGGTGGCATAACCTTGCCTTGTCTCTAATTGTTCCCACATGCACACTTGCAGCAGGCATTTTGTTTAGCTTGTGTTGGTGGCTTGTATTTACCAATATCAGGTTGATAAGAAGTAACTGAGTTAGAAGCAACAGATTCAGAGTTCAATGAGACATTGGTTTGTTCAATAGTGTTCTCCTTGTTCTCATCTTCCGCTACTTTACCTGCACAAGAAGTTGAATCATTAGTATCTTTAATCTCAACACCCTCAGTTGGCCCTGATTGTTCCGTCTTAACTGAAGCTGGAACAGTGATTTGGCCATACTGAGCAGGTATTTATTCTTCGTTGGTCTCAAGGGGTGGGTTATTGTTGTCATTGAAAGGAGGAGGAACACTATGATACCCTAGACCCTTGGTTTGATTATCCTTAAACTTTAATTTTTTTCAATCTTGGACTCGACTACCTCAATTGACACATCAAATTTCTTAAAGTTGAATTCAACATCTTTATATTTAGCTTTCAATGCATCAAGTTCGGTTGTCAAGTTAGCAAGTTGTTCCTTAACATATTTATAATTCGCACATTTGTTGCTATATTCTTCTTGAAGTTCTTGGAAGTCCTTTGTTTTGGCCTCTAGTTGTGCTTTTAAGGGTTTTTGACCTTTTCTAAGCGTATATCCTGCATCTTTAAGGTCCTCGTTATTCTTTTTAATAAATCGATTTGTTCACGAAGAAATTTAATCGTAGCTTCACAAGATGGAGTACATGAAACTTCATTGATCGGGATGCTTGAAGAACTCATTGTTTAAAAAAATTGCCCTTTGACTTAAAACCTCAAAAGTCAAGCTTAAAAACTCAAAGTTGAAAAGTCAAACCGAAAAGCTAAAAGTAAAAATTTGAAGGTTAAACAAGAAAGTTAAAGTTTAAAGTCAAAGCTCAAACTTGGAAGTCAAAGTCAATTTTTTTAAGTCAAAAGTCAATTTAGAAAGTCAAAAATTAAAAGTCAAAAACTTTGGGTTGAAAATGGAGTTTTAAAATTTGAAAATTTTAATTTTGGGCAAAATTTGTCAAAAATCCGAAAATAAGTCAAAATAGCGAGCCTTTTTGAATTAAATTTGGAAGATGATAACCGTGTGACAACCTAGATTATGTGGTAAGATGCGTGGGTCGTGGAGGCAGGGGACCCGGGTTCGAAACCTGGCAACCCCCAAAATTTTTTGAGTATTTGTTGTTGGATGTGAACTCTCGCACCAATGCTGCTAACTAAAGACTCACTGGGCCGAACACGATGCGGGGCCAAGAACGAGACGCTCCACTGCAAACCTGTCTGACCGAACACATGCGACGTGTGCAGCCGAGAAGGTCCGAAGCCGGAAACGCTACTAGGTTGTGAACTATGCGAGACCTCAGACCGTGAACTAGTTGGGTCATGGAAGCTTCTTCGGCTGAGAAAGCTTCTTTGGTCGTGAAAGCTTCGGTTGGCCGTGAACACTGCTTCGGTTTGCCGTGAACCATTCTTCGGATCGCGAAAAAACAACGTTTTTTACCTCATTTTGCTCTGAAACTCGATCAAAAACTCGTTTTTATGAAAAACTCAAAGAGAAAACCCCCAATGTTTCTTCAAAAACTATCCAAAAACGAAAAATCCTTCAAGAAAAAGTGCAAAAACTCTCCAGATCTTGCCAATTTGATTGATACAATCCAAGCTCTGATACCAACTGTAAGTCCCAATTTTGCATGATGTATAAATCAGATCCAATTGATAGTGCGAAATCCCAATCAATTGGATGATGCAAGATCAAAATAAGAAGAAGGTGAAGAATAATAAGATGAATCTTAAATGTATTGATGATAAGAGTTATGATCCAACACAAGATTCTCATACACATTCTTCTTCTCTTTCACTTTCTCTCTCTACAATATGCTCCTCTCTAGCCGTCCACCCTTATGACTCCACTAACACACTATATATATATATATATATATATATATATATATATATATATATATATACACCTAAGGCCAAACCCAAAACACAAGGCATTGACCAAAAACTCATTAAATGACCAAAAACACGTTCACGGCCGTAAACAGGTTCACGACCATGAACACCAATACAACCATAAACACTAGGTTGTTTAGGGTCCTAAAATTAAAAATATAATTTCCTAGAAAATTAAAGTATAAACCATATTTTTGACCCAACAACCGTCAAGGACGGGATGATACAGAACATGGAGGAGCAGCTCAAGTCTTTCCGAGCTGAGATTGTTGCAGGCTAAGTCGGGGCCCGAACTCCCTCATTCCGGGAGTTCAAGGTGTGTGGGGCGTCTGAGCTCTTTTGGTTCAGTGACCCCATAGTTAGTCGACGCTAGGTGGCAGACATGGAGAATGCCCAACGCACGAGTTCTTGCCCCGAGGCGGTAAAAGTGGGGTTTGCTTCGTGTATGTTGAGGGACCGAGCCAGGGACTGGTGGGAGGTGGTGACCCACCAGGTGGGAGTAGCTGGAGTGGATGAGATTTCATGGGAGGAGTTTGTTAGGCATTTTGAGTTGGATTTTTCACCATCCATTGAGGTGCAACGAATTGTGAGGGAGGTCCAGGAGCTAAACCAGACCACCAAGACTGTGGCGGAAATCACCTCCAAGTTTCGGGAACAAGAACTATTGATCCCGCAGTATGTTGTGGATGAGGATATAAGGAGGATAAGGTATCATTCCATGCTGAGGGATGATATTCGTAAGTCTGTAGCTTTTTAGGGTGTAAAACCCTGAATAAGATGGTGGAGAAGGCCCGGTAGCAGGAGATGGAGTTGGAGTTTCGTACCAAGCGGAAGCCAGAGCATGTACAAACAGTTGTAGGTCAAGTTAAAAAGCCTAAGACCTCTTATTCTTCCAGTAAGGGCCTGCGGGGATGTGGTCGGTGTGCTAAGTGCGATAAGCCGCATAATGGGGCTTGTCGAGCAACAGGCTCGGGATGTTACGCGTGTGGCCAACCGGGCCACCTGAGCAGGGATTGCCCCAAGAAGGCCTTCATTTTTTTTCCACTTTTTTTCCACTGCAACCAGACCGGCCATAAAAGGGCCGATTGTCCGAGGTTGCAGGGAGGAGGGGAAAAGTCGCGGCGCCTGCGCCCGCCACAATGAGGATCATTGATGGCCGCCCTGCCAAGGTGGAAGCTCCTGCAGTGAAGAGCCACGCATTTCAGCTGACCACAAAGGAGGCTCGAGCTGCACTAGACGTCATGGCTGGTACATAATCTATTTTTCCTGTTTGATATTATTTGATATGCTTATATATATATATATATATATATATATATATATATATATATATATATATATATATATATATATATATATATGTGTGTGTGTGTGTGTGTATGTGTGTGTGCACTTGTATAGGGACCTTTTTGGTCAACGGTATGTCAGCTCATGTTCTTTTCGATTCGGGAGCTACCCGATCGTTCGTATCTTTGGCGCTTAGCAAGAAGTTTTGTGATGCTCTGGAGACTTTGGATCCCCGCTGGAGGTTGAGATTACGGATAACCGCACCGTGAGTGCTGCGGGGGTATATCGGGACTGTGTCCTGAATGTGTTTAGGGAGAGGTTCCGTGTTGATTTGGTTCCGATGTCATTACGAGGGCTGAAGGTGATTGCCGGGATGGATTGGTTGGGGGCCAATGGGGCCATGATAGACTGCGAGCTCCGGTTGGTGAGAGTTTGAACCCCAAGTAGGGGAGAACTGGTTATTCAGGGAGAGAAGGCCTTGCAGGGGCCAACTCTCTCTTCGGCTGTGAGGGCTAGGAGACTTCTCCATCAGGGTTGTTCGGGATTTTTTACATACATCTCAGATACGAGGGTTGAGTCCACGACAGGTTTGGGTAATGCATTGGTTGTATGAGATTTTTAGGATGTTTTTCCCGAGGAGTTGCCAGGGGTGCCTAAGGAGAGGTAGGTAGAGTTTCGCATTGATTTGGTGTCGGGTGCCGCTCCGATAGCTAAGGCACCATACCGACTAGCTCCGCTCGAGAGGCAGGAGCTATCTACGTAACTTCAGGAGCTGCTAGCCCGAGGGTTTATCCATCCGAGCAGCTCTCCGTGGGGACAACCGATCCTGTTTGTCAAGAAGAAGAAAGGGTCACACAGGATGTGCATCGATTATCAGGAGTTGAACAAGCTAACGGTGAAAAACCATTATCAGCTTCCGAGGATCGATGATTTGTTCGATCAGCTTCGGGGTGCATCTTGGTTTTCCAAGATTGATCTTCGGTCGGGGTACCATCAGATGAGGATTCGGGATGAGGATATACCGAAGACAGATTTCAGGACTCGGTAAGGTCACTATGAGTTTGTGGTGATGCCATTCAGACTCACTAATGCCCCAACAACATTCATTTTTCTCATGAACATGGTGTGTAGACCAATGTTGGATCGGTCTGTGATTGTTTTTATCGATGATATCTCGGTCTATTCTAAGACAAAGCAGCAGCACGAGCAGCATTTGAGGGAGGTGTTGGAGATACTGAGGACGAAAAAGCTTTATGCCATCTCAAAGTGTGATTTCTAGTTGCGGGAGGTGCAGTTTTTGGGGTACATCATCAACCAAGAGGGTAATTTGGTTGATCCTGTCAAGATTGAGGCGGTGACGAGATGGGAAATACCGAAGAATGCATCGGAGATCCGTAGCTTCTCGGGCCTAGCAGGGTGTTACCGGAGATTTATATAGGATTTCTCCAAGATCACCGTACCTTTGACTCGCTTGACCAAGAAGAATGTGACTTTTCAATGGGGTCTGAATCAATAGTTGGCTTTCGAGACCTTGAGACAGAGGTTATGTGAGGCCTCGATTTTAGCACAACCTGAGGGGTTGGATGATTTGGTGGTGTATTTTGATGTGTCTATCACAGGGTTAGGGGATGTTTGTGATGGGTTTTGAGCATTCTAACACTTCCTAAGTGTACATGCAACCCTAATAAACCTTGGATCTATGTTTGTCTAAGATACATGCAAATAATTATTTTTCCAAGGTTCATATCCTAACTAGCATGGCATGGAGAACATGAATCAAATAAAGCTAGTAGAAATACTTACCTTGAAGTTGTAGTTGATTGCTTAGAGTTTTAGAGCCTAGCACCAATAGTGTGGATGCCTCAAGTGGAAATCACAAATCACCACAAACTTAGAACTTTGAGAGAATATGCACTACTATCTTGAAATCGGCCCTCACCTCAACAAGTGTCAACTAGTGTGATTTCAAGAACCAAAGCCTCCTTCATATAGTGTGATGGATTAGGGTTACTTCCATGTAAACCCTAATACCCATGTCTCTTCATTTCCATGAGATCCATGGGTTAAAGCTCCATGGAGTATCCATGGACTTTTCCCATGCAAGCCTAGCCCATTCCAAATAAGCACTAGCCCACACTATATAAATATAGAAGCCCATATTTAATTAGTAATATCTTTGATTTCTAAATTAATCCTAGATTAATTATAGATCACTACTAATTAAATAATATGATCTTATATTAATATATTAGAACTTATAATATATTAATAAATCATAACTTGTACTATTCTCAAATATTATCCATAAATTGTTCGGGTGAAGTGCAACCCAAATGGACCATGTCGGGTCGGGTCAAGTACATACCAAATATAGTTATGGACTTAGACACTATATCCAACAGTTTGATGCAGAGGGTACGCCTCGAGGAATGGTGGTTGATGCTCTGAGCCGTAAGGCGGCAAGTGCTCCGATCAGAGATGTTTGTCTAAGGATGACGGTGATTTCCCCGTTGTTCGACTTATGTGCCTCCTCCGATCAGAGATGTTGGACTTATGTGCCTTCTCCAAGATCTTCTGTCTCACTCCCCTAGATGCAGGTACCCACACCCGACCACACTGTGTCAAAAGACTCCATCCATCCCAAACAAACAAGGGAATCTGACCCCGAATCCGCTCTAACTTCCAATTTTCTCTCTTCAAACCCTCCACCTGGTCCTCCTTGATCATATCAAACAACGGGGAAATCACCATCATCCTAAAACAAACATCTCTGATCGAAGCACTTGCCGCCTTATGGCTCAGAGCATCGGCCACCACATTAGCCTTCCCAGGGTGGTACAAAATCTTGTAATCGTAGTCCTTCAGTATATCCAACCACCTCCTCGGCCGCATGTTGAGGTTCTGCTGATCCATCAGAAACTTCAAACTTTTGTGATCGGTAAAAAGGGTGCACTAAACTCCGTACAAGTAATGCCTCCAGATTTTGAGGGCAAACACCACCGCCCTTAATTCCATGTCGCGAGTGGGGTAGTCCGTATCATGAGGCTTTAGCTGCCTCGAGGCGTACATGATTAGAGATGTTTGTCTTGGGATGTTCTTCGTGAGGGTATTTTGGTTTTCCAAGATTGATCTTCGGTCGGGGTACCAACATGGTGGCCGATGCTCTCAGCCGTAAGGCGGCAAGTGCTCCGATCAGAGATGTTTGTCCGAGGATGAAGGTGATTTCCCCGTTGTTGGATATGATCAAGGAGGCCCATGTGTAGGGTTTGAAGAGAGAAAATTGGAAGTTGGATCAAATTCAGGGTCAGATTCCCTTGTTTCATAGGTATGGACGGGGTCTTTTGACACAGTGTGGCCGGGTGTGGATACCGGCATCTGGGGGAGTGAGACAGAAGATCTTGGAGGAGGCACATAAGTCCAAGTTCTCTATTCATCCTGGGACTACAAAAATGTATAGAGATATGAGGTTGAGTTACTAGTGGCCTTGCATGAAGCAGGAGGTCACATGGTTCGTGGAGTGGTGCTTGACCTGTAGGAAGGTCAAAGTCGAACATCAGAGGCCGCATGGCAAGGTTTAGCAGCTACCCATTCCCATGTGGAAATGGGAATAGATCACCATGAACTTCATCACAAAGATACCAAGGACGGCAAGGGGTGTGGATTACATTTGGGTCATTGTGGATAGATTGAAGAAGAGTGCCCATTTTATTCCGATCTCGGAGAGTATCTCTGCTGAGAAATTAGCAGATATCTATGTGCAATAGGCGATGGTCAGGCATAGAGTGCCAGTATCCGTGGTCTCGGACCGCGATGTCCAATTCACCTCCTGGTTTTGGAGGAAGTTCCATGAAGAATTGGGCACCCAATTACATTTCAACACCGCTTACCACCCTCAAACTGATGGTTAGAGTGAGCGGATGATTCAGACACTTGAGGATATGCTTCGAGCTTGTGTATTGAACTTCATATGGAGTTGGGATACATACCTCCCACTAGCATAGTTTTCATATAACAATAGTTATCATGCTAGCATTGACCGACCCCCGTTTAAGATGTTTTATGGTCGGAGGTGCAGGATTCACGAATGTTGGGGTGAGGTAGGGCATCGAGTCATGGGAAGCACCGAAGTGGTGCTCAAGACTACCGAGTTGATTCAGCAGGTGCACGACAGGTTGTGAGTCATGCAGACCCATCAAAAAAGTTATGTTGACTGGCGCCGATCGGATCTTGAGTTTCGAGTGGGAGATTTCGTCTTACTGAAAGTGTCACCATGGAAGGGTATCATTAGGTTTCGGAAGAGGGGCAAGCTGAGACCCCGATTTATTGGTCCGTTCAGGATTTATGGTCGAGTCAATAGCGTTTCTTATCGACTGGACCTCCCGGATGAGCTGAGTCAGATTCATAACACCTTCCATGTGTCCCAACTTCGGAAATGTGTCACTGATGAGGCTGTAGTTATCTCTCTGGATGACATTCAACTATATGAGAGCATGAAATATATTGAGAAACCCATTGCGGTTTTGGATAGGAAGACTAAGGTTCTTTGTAACAAGGAGGTGAAACTAGTGAAGGTGCAATGGCAGCACCGAAAGGGCTCTGAATGGACATGGGAGACAGAGGATGAGAGGTACGTTGGGCGTACACGACAGAAGGGCAAAACCCTAATTCTTGGACTTGACACCTATTTAAACATCCTTAAGCCTCTTGGACTAAACCCTAATCAGCCTCCAGAGTCTCATTTCGTACGTTTACCTCAGTTTCCATTTCAGAGTGTGATTTTGGTGCATAGAAGTGTGGTGGTGGCCATTTTGGAGCTTATTCAAGAAGAAGTTAGTAAGCAAGCTTGGGGTGGCATTGCGCTTCAAGATCTTGCATCTAGTTCACCTTGCGGAGCTTCTGTAGGTATAAAGTCTTAATCTTGCCATATTATTCATTAGATTAAGCTAGGGTTTACTATATTGTCCCTTTTGTGTTCATGAATCATCTCTTGGGAGTTTGAGCAACTCCTGAGCTTAGGAAGAGTAGATATGAGGTCCCTTAGTTCATTCATACCATAACAATGAAGTCTTGTCCCTTTTGTGGTTTCGGACAGTTAGGCGAGTAGCTTTCGGGTTCATTAGACTAAGGTGAGTCTCCTCACCATACCAATGGGTCGAAGGCACCAAGGTCGACCCATTTTGTGATATGTGGTACACTAGTTGATGTAGTGATATGTGGTATACTAGTTGGTTATATGTTATGTGGTATGCTAGTTATTTATGTAATATTTCCTTGAAAAACCATGGGGGGCCCATGGCACTTGGATGTCAGACCATGTGGGGGATCCCATGGATTTCCAGGTACAGACCATGGGGGAGCCCATGGCACATAGGTGTAAGACCTCTGGGGGAGCCAACGGGATCCTAGAGTAAGATCCTGGGAGGATCCCAAGGCATCCTTATATGTTTATATGCATGGCTTATGTGATTGATATGGATTATATGATTATATGGATTATGCAGGTAATGCTCTTGGGAACTCACTAAGCATTAGCTTACAGTTTGTTGTTTGTTTCAGGTACTTTAGGATCTAAAGGCAAGAGCTCGGCATGATGGCGCGGCATGCACTCTCTGGCGTTTTGTTTGGGGACACTCTGATTTTATGAATAATTTATCTGATGTTATTGATTTTGGAAACAATTATGATTGGAATTTTATATTTTATGGAAATGAATTCGTTAACTAAAAATGAAAATTTTGATTGGAAATTTAGGTTGTTACATAAAACTTCCATATTGTCATATGCTTTAGGCAAGGCATTCAAATATATTGATAAAATTCTATGTAAAACCAAAACATTTCAGTGTAAACAAAGAATAGACTCATATGCCCTAAATTGTCATATTGTCATCTGCTTTAATCAAGTCATTCAAATATATTGATAAATTTATAGGCTCAATTACTATTTGTAAGAACCGGAAGAATGAATTGTAAGGGTGAGTATGATTGGAGTTAATATATTTTGGAGAATCATATGGTGGAGAGTAATAAACATAATAATTTTTTATTTTCAAACAGATATGACAAACCACTCACCTTCATTAAGCATATTATATCGTAAATTTTTTTCAATCACACTCACCGTTTGTTCCAGTTATAAGCAGAATCACAAAATTTGTAAGGTTGTTACCCTAAATCTAAAACAAAATCATATTTGAGATTTGTAAATTACCTCTTGTAACGTCCGAGGAAGGGGGTGAAGCTGAGTTTAGAAACGGTTTCTCCCGCTGTTGCTAAATTTAAGACCAAAAATTCATCTTTCATAAGAATAAAACCATCAACTAAAACGTTTTCATAAAACCATAAAAGGAAAATCAAAGTATGTCAATCAATCATCTCAATACATCAGAGTCAAATAAAATAGAAATTGTGGTGTGTGCGATGCGATCATCCTGATCTATTCCCCTTGACCCCTTCAATCCAGAAGTATCTAAAACATAAACTGAAAACTGTAAGCATAAAGCTTAGTAAGTTCCGTAAAACACCTCATAACATACATATCAACATACGATGGGCCATGCCTGACAACCATCAGGCCCCACCTGGCATCGAGCCCTGCTCGGAACAGATGTGTTAGTAACATGATATGGGCCCTACCCCATCATATTCATCAGGCCACGCCCGTCATTCATATAGACACATAAAATACTTGCAAGAATCGCTAAAATAAATTTCACATAATACACTTATTAGGCCCCGCCTCGCATAGGACCCCTGCCCGATATACATATCACATACCACACATGTAAGAGTCACACAGATGAATAGCATCCTAATCATAATAAATCATGGGTCGATATTAGCTCCTCCGACCCAACAAGCATAGCGAGGAGACTCACCTCAAACTGTTGAAAATCAGATAAATACTCGGACTACTGATCCGAAAAATCTTCACAATAATCAATCAAATAAAACCCCAATAAATAATTAGGCCATAAACCATAACTAGGAATCTAATTCATTTGTCCAACTCCCAGGGAAAAAGACCATTTTACCCTTTCCTCACTTGACCTAATAACCAAGGCCTAACCCAATGGCACTAGAAGCCCAAATGGCCCAAATTCCTAAATAACACTCAAAGCCCATTATGGGCCCAAATCCAAGAAGACCCAAAGCCTAACAATAGCCCAAAGTTAGAAAGACTAGTGTCCCAACAAAGACCAAACCCGTAATAGTCCAAATACGGCCCAAAACACAAAGGTCAACAAAAGTCAAGGCTGTTGAGTACACCCAGCATACTTAGACTTACGCCTTGTGTACGCCATCTTTGGCCAGTACGCGCTACGTACGAGCTGGGTACGCCCAGCGTACTCTGCAGCAAGACCAAATTACCATTAAGTGCTTAATTGGTTAAGTCATTATGTCCAATTCTTAGATCTGATCCTAAATGATGTTTTAACACGTAAAGTTGGCAACTTTACACTTTTGCTTGTCTTAATGGGATCCAAACTCAATAAGAACCCTAACTCATGCATGGTCCAAAATAACACATCAAGATTACATTTTTATGAACAAGGGGCCTCAAAAGTGCTAAAATCTACCATCCTTAGTTTCTAGAATAGCTCATACTCTCAAGCATGGATTAATGGACCATAAAAAGCATAAAAACAAGCCTTAACTAGATAAATCAAAAGAACCATCAAGTTAAGAGCTTTATACCTCCAAAATCTTTCCAAGTTGGGGATGATTCTGGATCTACAAGCTCTAGCCACACCAGTGCAACTTCCAAGAGTTCTTCTTCCTTCAAAATCACCAAAAGCACCTTCAAAGTTCACTTCTAAGCTCAAAACACTCAAATGGCAAGTAAGGTTTCGTTCTTAGGGTTTGGAGAGGTGGAGGTTGGTCATAAGAAGGTCCATGAGTGTCATAAGGTGTTTAAATAGGGCACAAACCCTAAAAATTAGGGCTTGCCCCTGCGGACCTTACACCCTGTGTACTCCATGTACGACCAGCGTACGTGGGTTTCCTCCGCAATAAAGATTCGAACTAGTATGCTCAACATACTCTTAGTGTACGCCCAACGTACTCGGCCAGGGACTAAAATGCGCGAAATTTTAAGTTAAGGGCTAAAGGGAAAATACCCAAAAATGTAAATGTTACAATTCTCCCCTACTTGAATCAGACTTCTTCCTCTAATTCTGTTGCTACGAACAACTCCAACTAATACTCCCTCATATCGACCTCAGGCTCCCACGTCCATTCGAAACCCTTGTGGTGCTGCCATTGCACCTTTTACAGATCCACCGACTTGTTCCGTAGAGCCTTCATCTTCCTATCAAGAATGGCAATCGGTCTCTCAATATAATTTAAGCGATCATCCACCTGAATATCCTCCAATGGGACCAACACGAAATCATCAAACAAACATTTTCATAGCTGAGAGACGTGAAACGTGCTATGAATCTAGCTATGCTCCTCAGGAAGATCCAAGCAATAAGTAACCCTACCCACCCGGTCCAAAACCCTAAAAGGTCTGATATACCTGGGTCCCAACTAGCCCCTTGTCCTGAATCAGATGATACCTTTCCAAGGTGACACCTTCGGGGGAACCATATCCCCAACTAGGAACTCTCGATGTAGTCGACGATTGTCGGTATAGCTCTTCTGCAGACTATGTGTTGTCTGAACTCTACCTCGAACCTGATGAATCAACTCAGTAGTCTTGAGTACCACCTCAGTACTCCCCATGAATCGTTGACCAACCTCACCCCAACATATCAGGGTCATGCACTTCCTCCCATAGAGCATCTCAAAAGGAGGTCGCTCAATGTTGGTGCTATAACTGTTATTATACGAAAACTCTGCCAAAGGGAGATACATATCCCAACTCTCATTGAAATCCAATACATATGACTAAAGCATATCCTCCAAGGTCGGGATAGTCCGCTCACTCTGTCCATCGGTCTGCGGGTGGAAAGCCATGCTAAAGTGCAGATGAGTATCAAGTTCCTCATGAAACCTCTTCCAAAATATGGAAGTAAACCGAACATCCCTGTCTAAAACCATTGAAATTGGCACCCCATGTCGTGCCACAACCTCCCATATGTAAATGTCAGCCAACCTCTCTTGCATAGATACTCTCCTGAATCAAAATGAAATGTGCGCTCGTGGGAAGTCAATCCATGATGACCCATATCTAATCCACTTTGTGCAATGTCTGTGGCAGCTTCATGATGAAATTCATAGTAATCTCTTCCCATTTCCAAATGGGAATATCTAACGGCTGCAACTTTTCGTGAGGTTGCTGATGCTCGACCTTGACTTTATTGCAAGTCAAGCATGTCTCCACATACCAGGCCACATCTCGTTTCATGCATGGCCACCAATAGTCGAACCATAGATCCCTATACATCTTTGTTGCTTCGGGATGGATAGAGAAATTTGAATTGTGCGCCTCCCCTATTAAAACCTGGCGTGCACCACCCAAATACGGAACCCACACCCTCCGATGAAGGGTCAATAACCCATGGCTATCATAATCGAAGGAAGCCACCTGACCCACTATACGCTTACTCTTCCGGTGCTCTTCATTCATAGCCTCAATATGAGCCTCTCAGATCAGCTCTAAAAGTGGAGTAATCACCATCATCCTCAAACACATATCCCTGATCAGAGCCGCGTCTGCCTTGCGGCTGAGAGAATCGGCCACCACATTGGCCTTCCCCATATGATAAAGGATCTCACAACGATAATCCTTCACCACATCCAACCATCTATGCTGCCTCATTTTCAGATTCGGCTGATCTATCAAATACCTCAGGCTCTTGTGATCTATGTACATAGTACAGCGGACACCAGAGTGGTAACGCCGCCAAATCTTGAGGGAAAACACCACAACTCCCAACTCCAAATCATGCATAGGATAATTCGCCTTATGAGCCTTCAGGTGCCTCGAAGCGTAAGCAATCACATGCCCCCTCTGCATCAATACTGTTCCCAAACCTGTTATTGACGCATCACAATAAACCACAAAATCCTCAACACCCTCAGGTAGGATCTCAATCGAAGCCTCGCATAATCGATACCCCAGAGTCTCAAATTTTGCATGGTGCTCAAGCTCCCAATGAAACGTGACAGACTTTTCATCAATCGAGTCATAGGAATCGATATCTTGGAGAAATCCTAAATGAATCTTCGATAGTAACCTGCCAAACCAAGGAAACTTTGAATCTCAGATGGAGACCTCGGAACTTCCTACCTCATCATCGCCTCGACCTAGGCCAGATCGACCAGAATACCAATCTGGTTGACAAGGTGCCCCAGAAACTGCACCTCGTACAACTAGAACTCACACTTGGAGAACTTCGAGTACAGTCTCTCCCTCGTCATGGTCTCCAATACCTCCCTCAGATGCTCCACATGCAGCTCTTGGGTCTTGGAATAGACCATGATGTCATCAATAAACACAATCACAGACCGATCCAACATAGGCCTACATACACGACTCATGAGGTCCGTGAATGCGGCTGGAGCGTTGGTGAGCCCAGAGGGCATCACTATGAACTCATAACGAACATAACGAGTATGGAAGGCTGTATTTTGTACATCCTCCTCTCTTGACCTCATCTGATGATAACCCAAATGCAGATCAATGTTGGAAAATCAAGATGCACCCTGAAGTTGGTCAAATAAATCGCCAATCCCCGGGAGTGGATAATAGTTCTTCACAGTTAGCTTATTCAGCTCTCAGTAGTCGATACACATCTGATGTAACCCATCCTTCTTTTTTATAAACAATATCAACGATCCCCATGGTGAACTACTCGGCCGAATAAATCCTTTGTCTAACATCTCTTTCAATTGTGTAGACAACTCCTGCATCTCCGGGGGTGATAACTGATAAGGTGCCTTGACTATCAGAGCCGCACCAGTAACACATCCAGATAGTCCCAAACCACTGATACATCATCCACAGTCACCTTACCCTTCTCTCGGATATCCATAACATAGGCAACAAATCCAAAACAACCCTATTGAAGATAGCGCTTGGCCCCAGATGTTGAACATAAGACCGACCCACGTTGAACACCCTCGCCCTGAATCACCAACTCTCCTCCACTTGGCCGGGTTCGGATATGCAACAACTTTAGCTCGCAATCAATCATTTCCCCATTAGGGCTCATCCAATCCATCCTCACTATAACCTTCCTCTTATGCAGGGGAATATGAACCAAATCGATCGGATACCGTTCGCTAAACAACTCCAAGACATAACCCTGATGAACCCTTAACACTCGCACAAGACGATCATCAGCAATCTCAACCTCTAATGGACAATCCATCTCCCCCGAAGCATCGACAAACCTCTTGCCGAGGGCAAGAGACACAAAAGATCGGGTTGCCCCCGAATCAAACAATACCAAGGTAGAGATACCGTTCACAAGGAATGATACTAAAACAAAACACACAAATATAAGTGGAAAAATTAGCATACTAAAGAGATAATCAGAAGATACATGCCCGTCACCACATCAGGTGTTGCACGAGCCACCTCAACCATCAGCTGAAAAGCCCTACTCCTCACAATAGGAGGATTTGCCTTGTCGTCACGGCCATCTGTAATCCTTAAAGTCGTCGGAGCGGGCACTGCAACTTGTCCCCCTGCTGCTGAACTCGGGCAAATGGCCTTTTTATGGCCCTTCTGATTGCAATAAAAGCAAATCAGATCAGATACATGGGTGGTGGTGTTAGCAGTGCAAACCCTGTTGAAATGACCCATCATGCCGCACTTGAAGCAGCCAAAACCACCCACCCTGCACGCCCATCGTGTGTCTTTCCACACTTAATGCAGTGGCCCCTAGACCTCAAGTCAAAAACATGGGCCTCTTGCCCGAACCCTCTGAACTATGAACCTGATCCGACTTCCTCTTCGTCTCCATCTCCAAGTGAATCTCCCTCTCTCTGGCTCACGCTATCATATCATCCAGTGTCTTGCAGCTGGATCGGCTCACAAATTGCCTAATATTGCTCCTCAACATCTCATGGTATCTTCCCTTCTTCATCCCCTCATCTGCCACATACTGTGGAACCAATAACGCCATCTCTCAGAACATATCAATAATCTTTGCCACCGTATCAGTAGTCTGGTGAAGGTCCTGAAACTCACTCTCCAACTGTTAGACCTCAATCACATGTGTAAACTCATCCCAAAACCTCATCACAAAGTCCTCCCAAGTCATGCACTCAATCGACTTGCCTCCCAAAGTGTGTCCAACCTCTTCCCACCAGTCTCGAGCTCTGTTTTTCAGAAGACAAGATACAAGTCTAACCTTCGCCTACTCATGACAAAGGCTAGATCGGAAGGCATTCCCAGTGTCTGCCAACCAACACCTGCTCGTAATCAGGTCCTTCTTCCCGAAGAACTCCAGAGCCCCACATGCCAAGAACTCACGGAAAGTTAAAGTGCGAGCTCCCATCATCGCCACCATCTCAAAATGAAAAGCGCCCATGCGCTCATCCAGAATCTCCATAATACCCTCCTTGATCATACCAAAGATCACAGGAGTCTGCTCAAGAATGTTTTGGGTAATCTCTGATGAAATGAACTCCCACATCTGATCATCAATATGTCCGGTCCTAGAGCCCGAACCCTCACCGGCACCAAAACAACTACTAGATCCTCCTCGAGTGACCACCATACTGAAAACAGACCATTCAAACCATCAGAACACACACACACATACACACACAGACACACACACACACACACACACACACACATATATATATATATATATATATATATATATATATATATATATCGAGGAATCCCATACTCTACAAGCTTCCTGGTATCATCGCGACATTCCTTGACTCGAGTACGGATCCTATGCTTCCAGTATTACGGGCCCATACTACCTTCCACATCTATATGTACTTTCCTCAAGGATCATCCTGAGTCCTCCAAGTCACTCCCTTAATGATCCAAACAATCCTCAATAAGACAAGGTTCTCGGCATCGAATCACCTCCTAGGTTTTCCTAGGGCAACCCCCACACCACTCTCCGCCATCAGCTGCAGAAGGAACTTCCCCAAACACCCTCTAACTAGCTCATGCATATAGTTACACATCACCAACACCAAATAATTCTTTGAATGAAAGGTCTCACACTAAAACAATTGGACTTGGACAAGAGTTGCACAATAGAGTTAAAAACTAACCTTCTAAAATTATCTACTCTCAATAGTATGTAACGTAACATATTCGCTTACTAGTTAGCCGATGTTAAAAGGATCTCCGAAAAGCACAAAGCAGGCAACATTCGAGCATCGAGTAATCGAAATCAAGCATAACCTAACCAGGCCATCCTATCACTGATTGATCAGACTATCATGCAAGTCTAGAAGCTCATATAGAAGGCATACAAACGCATCTCTGCTAGCATTCTATCATGCAATCCTGAGCAGATCCTTAGCCCTGATCTAGCATGTGATTCACAGATTCACAATTCAAAGCATAATCATAAAACATGTATGAGTATTTTAGGAAAAATTACTTGAGCTCGGTCGATTGCATGAACCACACCCCTTTCTTTTATTAGAAAAATATTTTTATAAAACATTTCCTTTTATGAAAAATCTACCAAATCCTCAGTTTGAGTTCATACACACCCGAGAGTATGTCTGAATCCCTCAAACCAAGGCTCTGATACCAACTTGTAACGTCCCAAAATTTAAGACCAAAAATTCATTTTTCATAATAATAAAACCATCAACAAAAACGTGTTCAATAAACCATAAAGGAAAATCAGAGTATGTCAATCAATCATCTCAATACATCAGAGTCAAATAAAACGGAAATTATGGTGTGTGCGATGCTATCATCCCGAGCTCTTCCCCTTTGATCCAGAAGTACCTAAAACATAAACTAGAAACCGTAAACATAAATCTTAGTGATTTCCCTAAAACACCTCATAACATACATATCAACATACGATGGGCCATGCCCGACAACCATCGGGCCCCACCCGATATCTAGCCCCGCTCGGAATAGATCTGTCAGTAACATGATATGGGTCCTGCCTCATCATATTCATTAGGCCCCGCCTGGCATTAGGCCTCGCCCGTCATTCATATAGACACATAAAATAAATGCAAGAATTACTAAAATAAATTGCATACAATACACTCATCAGGCCCCGCCTCGCATCGGACCCCACCCGATATACATATCACATACCACACATGCAAGAGTCACACAGACGACTAGCATCCTAATCATAAAAAATCATGGGCTGGCATTGGTACCTTCGACTCGCCAAGCACATTGAGGAGACTCATCTCAAACTGCTGAAAAGCAGATAAATGCTCGGACTGATTATCTGGAAAATCCCAGTGCTAATCAATCAAATAAAACCCTAATTAATAATTGGGCCATAAACCATAACTAGGAATCTAATTCATTTGCCCAAATCCTAAGGAAAAATATCATTTTACCCTTTCCTCACTTGTACCAGCAACCAAGGCCCAACCCAATGGCACCAGAAGCCCAAATGGCACAAATTCCTAAATAACTCCCAAAGCCCATTATGGGCCCAAATCCAAGAAGACCCAAAGCCTAACAATGACCCAAAGTCAGAAAGACTTGTGGCCCAACAAATCCCAAAACCCTAATAGTCCAAATACTGCCCAAAATGCAAAAATCAACAAAAGTCAAGGTTGTTAAGTACGCCCAGCGTACTCAGACTTACGTCGTGCGTACTCCATATTTGGCCAGTACGCGTTGCATACAACATTCTTTGCAGCAAGACCAACTTGCTATTAAGTACTTTATTGATTAAGCCACTATATCCAATTCACAGATCTAATCCTAAATGATGTCTTCACACATAAAGTTGGCAACTTTACACTTTTGCATGTTCTATTGGGATCCAAACTCAATAAAAACCCATAATAAGAACCCTAACTCATGCATGGTCCAAAATAACACATCAAGATTACATTTTTATGAACAAGGGACCTCAAAAGTGTTAAGCTCTACCATCCCTAGCTTCTGGAGTAGCTCATACTTTCAAGCATGGCTTGAAGGACCATAAAAAGCATAAAACAAGCCCTAACTAGATAAATCAAAAGAAACATCAAGTTAAGAGTTTTATACCTCCAAAATCTTTCTAGGTTGATGATAATTTCGGATCCACAAGCTCTAGCCATACCAATGCAACTTCCAAGAGTTATTCTTCCTTCAAAATCACCAAAAGCACCTTCAAGGTTCACTTATAAGCTCAAAACACTTAAAGGGCAATTAGGGTGTCGTTCTTAGGGTTTTGAGAGGTAGAGGTTGGTCATAATAGGGTCCATGAGTGTCTTAAGGTGTTTAAATAGGGAAAAAAACCTAAAAATTAGGGTATGCCCCTGCTGACCGTATGCCCTGCGTACTCCACGTACAACCAAATTACGTAGGTTTCCTCCGCGATCAAGATTCGACCTACTACGTACGACGTACTCCTAGCGTATACCCAACATACTCAACCACAGGCTAAAATCCAAGAAATTTTAAGTTAAGGGATAAAGGGAAAATACCTGAAAATATAAATGTTACACCTCTGATCTAATGGTTGTTACCAAGATTCGAATCAATCTTTGTTGGTCATCGAGAATGAAGCTTTAGGGAAAAAGGGGCTAATGTGCGATTGGCATTTATCAATTTCGGCCACAAAAGCCATCATTGGGTCCCTGCGTTGCCCTAACACCACCACAGTACCGCATCACAATCCATGCAAGACATGATGAACACACTAGTAAGACGTCAATTCGAAAAAAAATACCTTCGTTTTCGAATTATTTGAGCGAAACGGAAATAGAAAAGCAGAAGGTGGAAGAGGTCGATGTTACGAAATATCCAATTCGTTGTATGGGTTTTCACGGTAATACCTTGATTTTCAAATATTACATTTTGGACCCTTGGAATGAGTTTTATTTGCAAAATGGCCCATAATGGCATTGTTGTAATTTTTGGGCGAATCAAAGTATGTTGGGCATACCAGCATGGTATGATGGGCGTACTAGCATGGTAAATTGGGAGTACTAGCATGGTACATGGGGCATCAGGCCTTTTATTGAAACGATCCTATTTTGAGTACACTGGGCATACTCTATCTAGACCAAAAACCCTAACCTTGAGATTTTCAACCCTATTTATTGATCCTTAAGTTCCATTTCTTCACCCCATTCCCAGCCTCCATCATTTGAGACGTTCCTAAGCAAACCCTAGCCCCTTTAGTGCATTTTAAAGACCTTTGAGTGGGTTTTGTGTGTTCCAAAGGAGGAAGAAGGTGGTGGTGAACCTTAGGGGCTAGAAGCAAGCTTGGATCTGCGAGTTTTGCATCATTCTCCATCTCCAGAAGGTAATAAGTTCCCACCTTGATGATTAATTTTCTAGATCTAGCTTGGATGGTGATATATGAGCTTTTTGTCCCCAAATATGTCCTTCTTGTGCATGGCATGTTATAGAGCATTTGAGTTGTCCTTTTGTACGTATTTCCATGTCTTGAGCCATAAACATATGATCTTGGCCCCGAAGACTCCTTCATGCCATCCATTAAGAACTTTAATGGTTAAGACAGGTTAGGGTTTGTTGTCGAGCTTGATCTAGACATGTAGAACCATAAAGTTGGAAACTTTATGGTTTGGGATGCCATTTTGGGCTAAGACTGAAAGTTTGACGTGGTGACTTAAGGAATTAAGCCCTCAAAATGAAGTTATTAAGATATTGTGTATGTTGGGCGTAACTTGTCATACGTCGGCCGTACGCCTAAGGGGAGCTCGATCTGGATCGCGATCTTGCATGTGGTCATGTAAGATAGCCTGAGAACTATTGATCTAGGCTTTCTTGCATGTTCCTTGTGTCGTTGTAGCTCTAAAGTAGGATCATATGTTCGGGTGGCTATCTCACCTCTGGCTACATATGGTTACACATTTCATGGAGGTTAGTTGGTAGTGGGACTGTATGTTGTGATATGACTAGTAGGCGATAGTGAGCTGGATGTTTGATGTTTTCCTATGTTATGTGCCTACTTGATCCTTGTTTTTTATATGTTTATATATGGTAGTGGTGGGATGAGGCAGTCCTGCTTTGTGTTGTAGGCCAAGATACTCAGTGCAGGCCGGATGTAAGCCGTAGGCACGGAGGCTCTGGAAGAGCGGTTGGGTTGAGGCGGTAGGCCAAAAAACCCTTGGTATTCCATCTCGATGGACGATTGGACCGATGCATGCTTGTGTGTCTATCGTATGGGGTATTTTAAGGGGAAACTCACTAAAATTTATGCCTACCCAGTTGTTTATGGTTTCAGGTATCATCGGTGATTGCAGGAAGGCAAAGGCGGGACTGCACACACTCATTAGCAGCAATGAGGGTTTCACATTCATCATAATAATCTAATTTCATTAATTGTAATTGATAATAAATGGTTTCTCTTAAAATGGTTTTTATAACTTGAGAAGCTTAACTTTAAATAAAAATGAAAATTTTTTGGCCATGAAATTCACGATTATTGAGGATTGCTCATATAAAAGAAAATTGAGAGGAATAGGGTTATGGAGTAGATGAGCATGATATAAGCAATTTTCCATATATATTGGAATTTAATTTAGGTGTATAAAAGAAAATTACCAATATACCCTTATCTAGGTTTTTGAATTGATTGGTTCATAATCATGCCTACATCCACACAATAAATAGTTAGAACAAATGAACCTACTTGCCTACCGATATATACATATATATATATATATATATATATATATATATATATATATATATATATATATATATATATATATATAAAGAAAAACTAAAAAAATGTTCCATAGTAGAATATTTTAGTTTTTATTTTAAACAAAAAACTCTAGTCCCAAAAGTTATTATTTGCTTTTGATAACTTTTTGCTTTTAATTTTTATGTAATTTTCATTTTTAATAGATAACTATTTTTGCCGAATAATTATACAAAAATAAAAGTTAAAGCTATCAACTAGTTTTGCCAAACAAATACATATTTGCTACCAATTAGTTTTTGTTGAAATTCACACTTGATATTTAAACAATCTGATAATTAGTATTATGGACTAATCACGAATTATTTAGAATTGACAAACAAATAAATGGTCATTCACGATCAAATTTGATTTTAAGAAAGGAGTAGAAATTAGAACGTCTAGATGTCGCAAGATAATAAATTCAATTATTATTATTATTATTATTATTATTATTATTATTGTTACCAAGTTGCGTCCATAAATCAGAATGATCTTTCATGATGAGATTTGATGGTAAGAAAAGAGTAGAAGCAAACTGTCGGGCGAATTTAAATGTGAAACGATAATGTAAAACTGACATTTTGATGGTTGATCTTGATTGTTGAAAACTGCACGGATCGGAATCATGTCCTTAAAGGTTTTTACTTCGCTTCTAGGGTTGTAAGAAACAAAGTAAAACATCAGGATTTAATTCATATTTATTGGTTTCCCAACAACAGTGAAAAACAATAAACGCAAAGCGAATAATCAGAAACCAAAAGAAAGTTGCGATTGCTTGAGAGACAAGGATTGTTTTTCGTGTGTGTAAATAGGACCTAGGAGGTCCTATTTATAGTGGATGAAAACCCTAGAGGCCCCCAAGAAATACGACCAGGTGACCAAGTCCAGCCTCTCACAGGTTGACACATGGCAGTTTAAATTTTGAATCAGATATCAAGATATGCTCTTATTCAAATTCAAACTTGAAGTCTATCCGATCTTTCCAAAGGATTCTAGAAGGTTACATATCCTCATCCACGAAGTCAATGGCGGTCAACTCTTTGACCAGTTCGGTCAAACTGACTTGACCCAAACTTGTCAAAAGTGTCAAGTGCGCCTAAATCAATCCATTTCGAGCACTTGCGACATCGGCTAGGCTAGGCGCACATGTGTGTGCTTGACCCATCTCTTGATCCACTTAAATCTTTGAAGGCTTATCAAGAGAAAACCAATATAAACCCACAAAATGTTTATTCCTCCAACAATGTAGGATAAACGAAAATATCCAACTTGCCTTATTGTCTTATAGTCTCCAACAATTTTACCTAGGGGTGTGTATGGGGCGGTTTGGTTCGGTTATTGGTCAAAACCGAACCATAACCATTATAATCGTTTAATGCATTTTGGCAGCCATTGGTTATTGATTAGTAGTGGGTTTGGTTAATAGTTTTACATGGTTAATGATTTTGGTAATGGTTAATATCGGTTAACCGTAATAGTCCAATATGACAATAAAAATAGATTTTAGGTTACTATAAAAGAATGAAAAGAGAAGGTATATTGATATATAATTAAAAAAAATATATTATATTGCTTCAAAACTGCATATCATTGTCACCTTAAAGAAAATAAGGTTTTTAAAGCAAAACTAATCCAAAACGCATATTAGATGGGTTGGGTTGGGTTACCTATTTGGGTTCATGGGTCAACCCGCTAACCCGCCTAATATATTTAATTATCTATCTATTTTGATTTTTAACAATCTGAGATCGTATTATACTATTATTTATCATATACTTAAAATTTAATTTGGTATTCGTATCATCAATCGTATAGTCATATGTATCATGTGTGTGGCTCGTCCATCCTTGACTCCTTGTGCAGCCATTGTGTGCGCTAATAAAAAAACGCATCTCTTTCCACCCTCCGGTCTCCACATTCACGAACGAAGGAGAAGGACTGAAATTCAAAGGAAGAACCATCACGAATTCACGATTCATTCACTCATCGACCGCTCCTCATCCGCTCAACGGTCATCGTCTGTCGCACTATCGCACGAAACTCGTCGACGTTGCACTCGCTGTTGTCAGCTTCGACCCACCTTCTTTTCTTTCTTCGGTAAGTAGCAATCTACATTCTACAATCTACACTATATAAATTAGTAGATTACCATCATATATAATTCCAATTTGAAATTCTTCCACATTTTGCGGTGCATACAAGCTACAACAAGATATAATGCTGATTTGAATGCTACTGTGCTATAATTATCTCTCATTCTATCTAATCTATCACTAAACCACTCCAATTTGAATTTTCTTCCACATTGTGTATCTTTTACCCACTATGTTAAATAAAAATCTGATTCTAATTAGTGATTGATTCCTGAAATTGAGTAGTGATATCGATTCCTGATTTTGACCTATTTTATACTAATGTTATTTTAAATTTTGATCAGTAGTGCTTCTTTTTCTGTTAAATAGTAATGTTAAATTGTTAATCGGTATATTGTTTGTGTAGGTCGATGTGGAAGATGTTATTGTTGACAACGAAGAAAGTGAAAGTCATGATTCGATTAAAGAAATTGAAGCATCAAATTGATCACAAGGAGTTGAAAGTATTTCTTCAAAGAGCTAAAAAAACTTCTTCCATTAACATGCTTGAGTTTTGGAAAGCCCAACAATATAGGTATCCAAAATTAGCTAAATTAGTTATGGATATACTTTGTGTTCCCATTTCAACAGTAGCATCAGAATCGTCTTTTAGTCTTGGTGGAAGAATTTTGAATGAACATCGAAGTTCCATGAAACGTGATGTGGTTGAAGCTTTGGTTTGTAGTCGGGATTGGTTGTTCGGAGAAAAAGGTAATATTTCAAAAAATTTGGTTTTTCGTATTAACTAACATTTTGTATTAATTTTTTTCTCTTTGTTATGAAGTTGATTTGAATGTGAACTGACAACCTAACTCAATATGTAATGAATTTCAATCAATGAAGACAATATGGAGGTCACAAATTCCAATATACTTTAAAGTGTCATTTGGTGAATTCTTTTTAGTACAAATATTTATGTATCTTTCAAAAGATCATAAATTTGCTTTTGCATATTTTTTCTATTTGAAGGTCATCTTGAAGAAGTTGGTGTTGGAGGAAGAAATGGGAATTGTAGCATGAATAAATTATCAAAATTGTTTTTGGATATGTTTGAACAATTTCACTTTTCATGAATATTTTGATTTTTTAGTTTTATTTGGATCTTTTGACTTTATGTTTATGATTTTATGACTTTATGTTTAATGTTTATGACTTTATGACTTCATTTTATTTGGATTTTTCAATTTCATCTTAAAATGTGTTGCTTATTAAATGGGTTATATGGGTTGGGTTCGACCCACTGACACGTGAACCTGCTAACCCATATACTTATACGGGTTATGTGGGTTGAGTTGGGTTGATGGTTCCAACCCGACAACATGATGGGTTTTGAGTAAAATAAATAAACTAGAAAAACAATTCCTAAGTTCACATGCAACCTACTTTGGATCTATGTTTTAACTATTGAACATATAACTATGAATTGCAAAACAAGAACCCTAAGGGAAGAGGCTATTTTTCAAAAATAACAAATTAGGGTTTAGAATCACATACCTTTCAATTGTTAAAGTAAACAATTGGTAATCCTTTTGATCTTGATCTTCTTGGAAGCCTAACACCACAATTGTAATGACTCTAATGGAATCACACCCAAGAGCTAGCAAGAAGAAAACTATAGAGAGAGAGGGGAAGAGAGGAGGAGGAGTATGCAATTTCGGTCTAGGGTTTCTTCAAGAAGGAGTGGCCGAATTTAGGAGCTCTAAGGCTCCTTTTATAGTTAAGCTAGCTAGGGTTTTAAGGGATAACCCTAATGTTCCTTTGCTTAAGGCCCAATCTAATCCATAAGCCTTATCCAAGGCCCTTGGACGAAATCATTAGGGTTTCCCTATGAATTTTGTCCACCTCCTCCAAGGAGGTTCTGGAATGTTCCTTCTAACTATTTAATAATTGCAAACTAGTCTCTGTATTTTATAATTAATACAGTTAACCCCAAAATTAATTCCAATTAATTTCTGGCTAATTATTAATTAAGTTGTATGATTTCTAGTTAGTATATTATTTTCATAACACATTAATAAATCATTTATATTAATTTATTAATCTTAGAATAACTTAATTTCTCTCATTTCATAATGTCCTTGTCCAGTTGTTAGGTTATCATCTAGTGGAGTGCCCTAGGGACTGTCTGTGGTCATGTAAGATAGCCTGAGAACTATTGATCTAGGCTTTCTTGCATGTTCCTTGTGTCGTTGTAGCTCTAAAGTAGGATCATATGTTCGGGTGGCTATCTCACCTCTGGCTACATATGGTTACACATTTCATGGAGGTTAGTTGGTAGTGGGACTGTATGTTGTGATATGACTAGTAGGCGATAGTGAGCTGGATGTTTGATGTTTTCCTATGTTATGTGCCTACTTGATCCTTGTTTTTTATATGTTTATATATGGTAGTGGTGGGATGAGGCAGTCCTGCTTTGTGTTGTAGGCCAAGATACTCAGTGCAGGCCGGATGTAAGCCGTAGGCACGGAGGCTCTGGAAGAGCGGTTGGGTTGAGGCGGTAGGCCAAAAAACCCTTGGTATTCCATCTCGATGGACGATTGGACCGATGCATGCTTGTGTGTCTATCGTATGGGGTATTTTAAGGGGAAACTCACTAAAATTTATGCCTACCCAGTTGTTTATGGTTTCAGGTATCATCGGTGATTGCAGGAAGGCAAAGGCGGGACTGTACACACTCATTAGCAGCAATGAGGGTTTCACATTCATCATAATAATCTAATTTCATTAATTGTAATTGATAATAAATGGTTTCTCTTAAAATGGTTTTTATAACTTGAGAAGCTTAACTTTAAATAAAAATGAAAATTTTTTGGCCATGAAATTCACGATTATTGAGGATTGCTCATATAAAAGAAAATTGAGAGGAATAGGGTTATGGAGTAGATGAGCATGATATAAGCAATTTTCCATATATATTGGAATTTAATTTAGGTGTATAAAAGAAAATTACCAATATACCCTTATCTAGGTTTTTGAATTGATTGGTTCATAATCATGCCTACATCCACACAATAAATAGTTAGAACAAATGAACCTACTTGCCTACCGATATATACATATATATATATATATATATATATATATATATATATATATATATATATATATATATATATATATATATAAGAAAAACTAAAAAAATGTTCCATAGTAGAATATTTTAGTTTTTATTTTAAACAAAAAACTCTAGTCCCAAAAGTTATTATTTGCTTTTGATAACTTTTTGCTTTTAATTTTTATGTAATTTTCATTTTTAATAGATAACTATTTTTGCCGAATAATTATACAAAAATAAAAGTTAAAGCTATCAACTAGTTTTGCCAAACAAATACATATTTGCTACCAATTAGTTTTTGTTGAAATTCACACTTGATATTTAAACAATCTGATAATTAGTATTATGGACTAATCACGAATTATTTAGAATTGACAAACAAATAAATGGTCATTCACGATCAAATTTGATTTTAAGAAAGGAGTAGAAATTAGAACGTCTAGATGTCGCAAGATAATAAATTCAATTATTATTATTATTATTATTATTATTATTATTGTTACCAAGTTGCGTCCATAAATCAGAATGATCTTTCATGATGAGATTTGATGGTAAGAAAAGAGTAGAAGCAAACTGTCGGGCGAATTTAAATGTGAAACGATAATGTAAAACTGACATTTTGATGGTTGATCTTGATTGTTGAAAACTGCACGGATCGGAATCATGTCCTTAAAGGTTTTTACTTCGCTTCTAGGGTTGTAAGAAACAAAGTAAAACATCAGGATTTAATTCATATTTATTGGTTTCCCAACAACAGTGAAAAACAATAAACGCAAAGCGAATAATCAGAAACCAAAAGAAAGTTGCGATTGCTTGAGAGACAAGGATTGTTTTTCGTGTGTGTAAATAGGACCTAGGAGGTCCTATTTATAGTGGATGAAAACCCTAGAGGCCCCCAAGAAATACGACCAGGTGACCAAGTCCAGCCTCTCACAGGTTGACACATGGCAGTTTAAATTTTGAATCAGATATCAAGATATGCTCTTATTCAAATTCAAACTTGAAGTCTATCCGATCTTTCCAAAGGATTCTAGAAGGTTACATATCCTCATCCACGAAGTCAATGGCGGTCAACTCTTTGACCAGTTCGGTCAAACTGACTTGACCCAAACTTGTCAAAAGTGTCAAGTGCGCCTAAATCAATCCATTTCGAGCACTTGCGACATCGGCTAGGCTAGGCGCACATGTGTGTGCTTGACCCATCTCTTGATCCACTTAAATCTTTGAAGGCTTATCAAGAGAAAACCAATATAAACCCACAAAATGTTTATTCCTCCAACAATGTAGGATAAACGAAAATATCCAACTTGCCTTATTGTCTTATAGTCTCCAACAATTTTACCTAGGGGTGTGTATGGGGCGGTTTGGTTCGGTTATTGGTCAAAACCGAACCATAACCATTATAATCGTTTAATGCATTTTGGCAGCCATTGGTTATTGATTAGTAGTGGGTTTGGTTAATAGTTTTACATGGTTAATGATTTTGGTAATGGTTAATATCGGTTAACCGTAATAGTCCAATATGACAATAAAAATAGATTTTAGGTTACTATAAAAGAATGAAAAGAGAAGGTATATTGATATATAATTAAAAAAAATATATTATATTGCTTCAAAACTGCATATCATTGTCACCTTAAAGAAAATAAGGTTTTTAAAGCAAAACTAATCCAAAACGCATATTAGATGGGTTGGGTTGGGTTACCTATTTGGGTTCATGGGTCAACCCGCTAACCCGCCTAATATATTTAATTATCTATCTATTTTGATTTTTAACAATCTGAGATCGTATTATACTATTATTTATCATATACTTAAAATTTAATTTGGTATTCGTATCATCAATCGTATAGTCATATGTATCATGTGTGTGGCTCGTCCATCCTTGACTCCTTGTGCAGCCATTGTGTGCGCTAATAAAAAAACGCATCTCTTTCCACCCTCCGGTCTCCACATTCACGAACGAAGGAGAAGGACTGAAATTCAAAGGAAGAACCATCACGAATTCACGATTCATTCACTCATCGACCGCTCCTCATCCGCTCAACGGTCATCGTCTGTCGCACTATCGCACGAAACTCGTCGACGTTGCACTCGCTGTTGTCAGCTTCGACCCACCTTCTTTTCTTTCTTCGGTAAGTAGCAATCTACATTCTACAATCTACACTATATAAATTAGTAGATTACCATCATATATAATTCCAATTTGAAATTCTTCCACATTTTGCGGTGCATACAAGCTACAACAAGATATAATGCTGATTTGAATGCTACTGTGCTATAATTATCTCTCATTCTATCTAATCTATCACTAAACCACTCCAATTTGAATTTTCTTCCACATTGTGTATCTTTTACCCACTATGTTAAATAAAAATCTGATTCTAATTAGTGATTGATTCCTGAAATTGAGTAGTGATATCGATTCCTGATTTTGACCTATTTTATACTAATGTTATTTTAAATTTTGATCAGTAGTGCTTCTTTTTCTGTTAAATAGTAATGTTAAATTGTTAATCGGTATATTGTTTGTGTAGGTCGATGTGGAAGATGTTATTGTTGACAACGAAGAAAGTGAAAGTCATGATTCGATTAAAGAAATTGAAGCATCAAATTGATCACAAGGAGTTGAAAGTATTTCTTCAAAGAGCTAAAAAAACTTCTTCCATTAACATGCTTGAGTTTTGGAAAGCCCAACAATATAGGTATCCAAAATTAGCTAAATTAGTTATGGATATACTTTGTGTTCCCATTTCAACAGTAGCATCAGAATCGTCTTTTAGTCTTGGTGGAAGAATTTTGAATGAACATCGAAGTTCCATGAAACGTGATGTGGTTGAAGCTTTGGTTTGTAGTCGGGATTGGTTGTTCGGAGAAAAAGGTAATATTTCAAAAAATTTGGTTTTTCGTATTAACTAACATTTTGTATTAATTTTTTTCTCTTTGTTATGAAGTTGATTTGAATGTGAACTGACAACCAAACTCAATATGTAATGAATTTCAATCAATGAAGACAATATGGAGGTCACAAATTCCAATATACTTTAAAGTGTCATTTGGTGAATTCTTTTTAGTACAAATATTTATGTATCTTTCAAAAGATCATAAATTTGCTTTTGCATATTTTTTCTATTTGAAGGTCATCTTGAAGAAGTTGGTGTTGGAGGAAGAAATGGGAATTGTAGCATGAATAAATTATCAAAATTGTTTTTGGATATGTTTGAACAATTTCACTTTTCATGAATATTTTGATTTTTTAGTTTTATTTGGATCTTTTGACTTTATGTTTATGATTTTATGACTTTATGTTTAATGTTTATGACTTTATGACTTCATTTTATTTGGATTTTTCAATTTCATCTTAAAATGTGTTGCTTATTAAATGGGTTATATGGGTTGGGTTCGACCCACTGACACGTGAACCTGCTAACCCATATACTTATACGGGTTATGTGGGTTGGGTTGGGTTGATGGTTCCAACCCGACAACATGATGGATTTTGAGTAAAATAAATAAACTAGAAAAACAATTCCTAAGTTCACATGCAACCTACTTTGGATCTATGTTTTAACTATTGAACATATAACTATGAATTGCAAAACAAGAACCCTAAGGGAAGAGGCTATTTTTCAAAAATAACAAATTAGGGTTTAGAATCACATACCTTTCAATTGTTAAAGTAAACAATTGGTAATCCTTTTGATCTTGATCTTCTTGGAAGCCTAACACCACAATTGTAATGACTCTAATGGAATCACACCCAAGAGCTAGCAAGAAGAAAACTATAGAGAGAGAGGGGAAGAGAGGAAGAGGAGTATGCAATTTCGGTCTAGGGTTTCTTCAAGAAGGAGTGGCCGAATTTAGGAGCTCTAAGGCTCCTTTTATAGTTAAGCTAGCTAGGGTTTTAAGGGATAACCCTAATGTTCCTTTGCTTAAGGCCCAATCTAATCCATAAGCCTTATCCAAGGCCCTTGGACGAAATCATTAGGGTTTCCCTATGAATTTTGTCCACCTCCTCCAAGGAGGTTCTGGAATGTTCCTTCTAACTATTTAATAATTGCAAACTAGTCTCTGTATTTTATAATTAATACAGTTAACCCCAAAATTAATTCCAATTAATTTCTGGCTAATTATTAATTAAGTTGTATGATTTCTAGTTAGTATATTATTTTCATAACACATTAATAAATCATTTATATTAATTTATTAATCTTAGAATAACTTAATTTCTCTCATTTCATAATGTCCTTGTCCAGTTGTTAGGTTTAAGGGCAACCCAAAAGGACTGTGTTACTATCAATTAAAGTACATACCAATTATAGTAATGGGCTTAGACACCTAATCCAACAGTCTCCCACTTGGATAAGTTTGTAATTATAATTGCCAGTATGACCTCTAAACTTACCAGCAAATTGTAGCTTCCAAAAGCTGCTGACGAACTCTGACCAAGTCAGTTACGTGTCCAAAGATAAGTGATCATAAAATCCTTCATTATGCAGGATATCCCTGGACATAAGACATGGAATGCAATCAATCTTTTTTTCCAGAATCTATGTTTCCCAATTTCTGATTTGTGATGATATAGGACTTCAATTGAACACATCAATTTAGTCCTGGCTGGGCCCATCACATAAGTCAACACCAAATCATCGAGGGGCCTACATATATCGCTTTTCCCATTAGGCAAAAGGAATGAATAAACTTTGAATCATATGCTTGTATCTTTTACCTGTCAAACCATACATGACAATACGTTTTATAACACCAAGTTACTGATGCGTTTTCGTATCACCAATGCATAACTGACTTGTAAATTACAGACTCATTTCTCCGTTTCAAGATTATAAGATATTATCGTCTCAGTATTACTCGTGATGAATTCCATGAAGTAATACTCTGAGTGAGGGTTTATCCAATACTCAAATCTCCATTTCTAAGTACTCATGAAGATTGCATCAATTTTATTGCTATGTCTAACTCCCTTAGATAATCCGCAATCCAATTCATGACAGTCTTAATTCACTACTTACTTCCAAAAGTACGAGCGACTGTGGAGTTTGAATAATCATATTATTTGGGAAGTAAAACATGAAAAATATGAAACACAATAATAAACAATTGACAAAAGGCGGTAAACAAACTCATAAATAACACTATATCATTTAATCACCAAAATTCAATTACATTTACTTTGTTACAAGTTTCAGAATAAACTAATCTAACTGCTAAAACTAATATCATCTCTCAGTCTGATGCTCTGATCATGTTGAATTTGCTTAACCCTACTCATACCCTTTGTAAGGGGATCTACTGGGTTATCCTTAGATGATAACCTCTTTATGACAAGATGTCCTTCTTCAACTCTATGTCTGATGAAATGGTACTTTCTTTCGATATGTATTGTTGTACCATGATCTCTGGGTTCCTTAGTTAAGGCAATCGTTCCTTCCTTATCGCAGAACAGTTCCATAGCCGGAAGCGAATGCGAGCCAGAAGAAGAAGGCGAAGGCGAGGCTTAGTCCGAGGGCTCGGTCCGAAGGTCAGAAGCGAGGGTTCGGCAGGCCATCAGAAGAGAAGGTTCGGTAGCCATTAGAAGAGAAGAGGTCAGATCCGAAAGGTGCCGAACGTTCGGGTTCGGTTGAGGCATGCGAGTTTCGGGCCCGAGAGGACCTTTCGGGTTCGGTTCAGCAGCCTTCGGCTCAGAAGGGTTCGGTTCCTAAGAGGGGTTTCGGTTCCTAAGAGGGGTTTCGGTTCCTAAGAGGGGTTTCGGCTCCTTAAGTCCGTTTTTCGCGTAGACTTCCGTTTTTGGGCTGTTTTCACCAAATTCGAGGGTCGGAATGCCCCGAGTGATTATAGAAAGTTGGGAGAGATTTCGAGAGAGATTTGAGAGAGATTCCACATACTCAGAGAGATTTGGGAGAGATTTGACATACTTGGAGAGATTTCACATACAGAGAGATATTTGGGAGAGATTTCATATTCTTAGAGAGATTTGGGAGAGATTTTGACATTCTTGGAGAGATTTCTCATACAAAGAGATATGTGAGAGAGATTTCACATTCTTAGAGAGATTTGGGAGAGATTTGACATACTTGGAGAGATTTCACATACAGAGAGATATTTGGGAGAGATTTCATATTCTTAGAGAGATTTGGGAGAGATTTGACATTCTTGGAGAGATTTCTCATACAAAGAGATATGTGGGAGAGATTTCACATTCTTAGAGAGATTTGGAAGAGATTTGACATACTTGGAGAGATTTCACATACAGAGAGATATTTGGGAGAGATTTGACATTCTTGGAGAGGTTTCTCATACAAAGAGAGGTTTGGGAGAGATTTCACATACTTAGAGAGATTTGGGAGAGATTTCTGATAAGAAGAGATGGAGTGAAAACGATTGAGAGAGGTTTCATTGGTGACCTTTTTGAGTGTCCGGCTTCGCAATGCAAGGTCCGTAAACCCCGTTAAGCCTTGTTTAAGGATCTTGCATACTCCCGATGAGTATGTAACATTGTTTTATCGGTTTGGCTCTCCACGTACCACCGTTTTAGGTTAAGGAGATCTAGATGTACGCACTTTTCGATTTATGATCTCTCATTAGAATAGAGAGTTGTTTAGAAATTACATAACGTAAACTCTAGTATCTACGGGCAAATTGACTTGACCAGTTTGACTTGTTGACTTTAGTTGATTTTGACTTGACCGAAAATTGACAGTTGTCACATCATCCCCCCGTTAGAGGGAATTTCGTCCCGAAATTTGAATTTAGGCAAGGAGTAGGCACGAATAATCGAACCACGAAGTGGGGATACTTCCTAATCGACTGGTTCTCGCGCTCCCACGTGACTCCAGGTCCTTGGTTAGTATTCCAGCGAACTTCCACTAATGGGAAGCGGCGTTGCTGCGTTCACTTAACCTCTCGGTCCATGGTCACTATGGTTCTTTCACGAAGATGAGGCTCTTGTGGAACTCGATCTCGTCGAGGGGGATTACAAGAGTCTCATCGGATAAATACTTCTACAAGTTCGGGATGTGTCGGGTAGGATATACTTTACTAAGCTCGCGGGAGTAGGTTGAAATTGCGATTACAGGGCTGATTCTTACAAGAATCTCGAAAGGCATAATTATCTAGGGTTTTTGCTTTCCACGCTTTCCGAAGCGTACTAAGCCTGCCCATAGTGAGGTTTCCAGAGGAATTTGGTCTCTTATTCCGGAATTCTAAAGGTTTCTTCCTTTTGCTTCTCTTCCCAGCCAAGGGTTGCTCCCTTCAGGGTCAAAGTCGTAAGGCGATTCTGAAATTTACGAGAAGTCCCAAAGGGACTAAGACGGTAAGTCAGCGAGACCCGAAAGTTTTGGGGTATTCCTGCTGACGTCTTTTGCGCTGACTGTTTTCTCAACGGTTTCGATCAATTGAAAGAGTCCTTAAGGATTTCCACATTGATAAGGATGTGTCTTAGGAATTTGAGTCCTCAATTCCAAAACTCGTATCTAGAGAACTTCGGGTAAAGCTTCTCTGATCGCATTGCTTTCGCGGTTTGTTGTAGCTGCTCTCCCTGGTTTCCTTCTTACTACGAGGGTAGATAAGCAAGTCACTTACAATGACAACGACGAACTGATCCTAGTAAGAATGGCACATCCTATGAATACTGCGAACGGGTTGGTCCTATCCGAGGGGTATCAATACGGACTTGCAGCGTCCGTATCGAATTTGGAGGATTGTCCTCGGACATCCTTCTCCAATACTCGCGACTGGTGATATTTAGATCTCAGGTCCAATTCCTGAAGGGTACCTCGTTCCTTGTGGTTGGTCAGCCTATTTGTCTATGCGAGGTAGATAGTAAAGGTTTCCATTGAAGATATTGTCGGGGCCTCTGAAGTTAATGGAACTATGAGCAATTTGCCTTTCTCTATGAAGAATAAGACCAGAGCTTTCCAAGGTGAGAAGCTTGGTTCTTCCATTTCACTGTTGGGTAGTTTGACAGGTTCGGACCTGATAGTTTTTGTAGCTCGGTAGGAAGCATGTGGGTTTGGTTTGCGCGACTAGGCCTTTTCGGATGGTAGGACATTTACTCGTCCCTCTGGGCAATCTTGGCCTGAAGCTCATGGCAGGACTCGTACCACATTCGTCCCAAGCTTCCGTGCTTGAACCTTGTCTGCTACATGCGTGACATTCCCAAAGGTCTCCTGTAAATGCTTGTGATAAGGTTTCGGGAAGTATAACACTCCTCTGATGCGTGTTTTGGGGTTCCATAGCAAAAGATGATCCGTAGGTTCGTGCTGGATGTTTATGAGAGACGAAGGATTCGATGTTTGGGGGGGTTAGGTGAAAGGTCCTTTTGTAGACGTTAAATCGGGAAGATGAGGGCTATATCAATGAAAATTGGATGATGACAGCAATATCTTTTTAGATAAAACGAGTTAAGCTGTATTCGCAATAAGAGATCACTAGAGTGATAGAGTATCTTGTGTTTCTTTTCAGGGTGATTCATTTTGTTTGATGTTATCATTATTGTAGATGATTCACACCATAGTGTCTAGCACTGGCAGTGGGTGTGTTTCGAGAATCAGTAATGATATTTGACATCATGATCCCTGACAGGTCTCCCTATGATCGAACGGTATATGAACGTCGTATGTGATCTGATGTTGGTGAATCGTCGAGTGGGTGGCCCCACTCAATTCTTACTACTAGACACGTAATAGGAGTCAGGATGAAATTATTTGTTTCAAGACTTCAGTATTTTGATTATAATTAACCCCGACGTATGCACAAAGTCATCACATCTTACAGGTAATGATCCTAAGATCATATATGAATGACTTTGGTTTGATTTGGATGAGGGAGTATTTTAACTACTTTTAGAAAGTCATGGATTTTAGCAAGCATATAAAAATTCATTACAAACATATGATACTTAAACGTTTTTGTCGTTGGGAAACATTACAAAAGTCCTAATATGGTTCCCTATTACCCTTGCTGGTTCGTTTGTTATGCTCCTTCGCTTTCCCCGTCATTCCTCTCAGTTTGACAGTTTCTCTTGAAGTGTCCCGTTTCACTACATAGGAAGCACACTGGAATTGCTTTGGTAATGGGGGTTGGTGTGATGTACTAAGTCGGGGTCCTACAGAAACGGGCGGTGTGCCCTTTCCTGTTGCAGTTTTTACAGTGTATCTCTTGGCAATCCCCATTGTGATGGAATCCACACTTATCACACTTTGGGAGTGATCCCTCATATGGTCTGGCCGACGTTTGAGTGGCAGACCTCGTGGCTAGTGTTGAGGCATGTGTCGTGACTGCTGTTGTGATGGTGGGGGTGGCCATAGGTTGTTGTCTTTTAGTGGATCTTTGAGATTGGTGGTGCTCTTTCATGTTCCAAAACTTTCTCTTCTTGCTCGTAGGTTTGTGGCCCGAGGTATTTTCACTGGCAAGCACCTGTTGGTGCTCCTGATTGTTACCATAATCTGTATTGTCAGTACCGCTTTCACTCCTGCTGGCATTGTTAGCGTCAAATTGTGCCATGACGGCTGTCACGGCTGCCGTGACTGCAGCCTGAAAAGTAGCAGCGTCTATCTGCAGAGTTGGCGCCTTACTAGTTGGTTGGTTGCCTCTTGGTGAAGACATAGCTCTGTTTCACGATGAAAAACGTCTTCGTTAGTGGAAATGATTATCTTAAGTGCATCCTTTCGATTTATATTTACGCATATAAATTTTTGCACACTACTGTACTATTCCTAGTGTTTCCGCTAACATTCTTGAAATGGAATTACAGCAGTGGGTAGGAGTAGGTTTCATACGGGCGTTAAGCTTTACTCATCTTAGAATCATGTGTGTCCAAACACGCTTGGCTGAGGAGTTTTGATGGGACCCGGTGTATTAGTGTTGGTATGATCGCACCCATAAGTCTATGAAGAAGGAACTTCTCAACAAAATGTTTAAGGGTGAGATGATAATGAGTTTTTAGAATGGCTATACGTCACGAGTTTCTAACTAAGTTTTATCTTATATCGATTTGTAACGTCATTTGGTCGTTAAGGGCATTCTGAAAACAATTCATAACGGGAGTCTTTATATGGTAAACCCATCAACTTTTAGTAGTTCTGTATCCAAGTGAACCCTTATACTTGACCCAAGCTAGGTCCTTATTATGACCAATTGATGTATGCTTAGTTATATAATTAAGGCTAAGTAGACCTTCGAGTCTGTTAGGTATGTCCTAAGCCCATCTTGTTAATATGACTGTAGTAATTTGGGTTTTGGTGAAAATTTTTGACCTAGATGTAGGTTTACCTCACATCTGTGCATGGAAAAGTTTTGATAGCAACTAGATCCCTCGTTTAGTATGACCGCTTAAATCCCAGTGTCGTGCTTACGCCTAGAATAGAGTAGCACCAACGCATACTCACGAATCTAATTTACAAGGTCTTGTGAGAGGTATGAACTCTACTTACGACGATCTGTCCCTTGCAATGCATGAGGCAAAGTCGATGCACCTTGCAAATCGATGCTTGGCTGCAATCCTCCTCTCTTTGAATGTTATGTGTCTACCCCGTTACTCTCTTACCTCTGCCTGAGTGGTGATAAGGTCCTAAATAGAGAGTTGGTCTCCGAAATAGTAGTCTCTTTCTGAGTCTCGGGTACGTGAGACAGTAGGGCCTGTAGTAGCGTGCAGTTTCCGAACTCGGGTTATAGTCTACCTGCTTTAATCCCCGATGTTCGCGATCTGCCGAGTCTTCGCCGGGAGGGCTCTGTCAGTCGGTCCCCCGTGGTTGAGGTCATAGCACCCTCGTTGGTCTCCACGTGGTGGTTGTTGCCATTGCTATCGACATTCAACCCTCGATCACGATTGCCCAACGGGGCACAGGTTCGATGTAGTCGAAATGGTTCGCGGAAACCCTTGCTATGCATGGAGGATTGATTACCTCCGGTTCTGCTTCTGATTCTCCTCATAATCATTCACCACTTCTCGGGTTCGGATTGGGAAAGTAGGGGTCTTCCGGTAAGTAGGATCTTGCTATGTTGTACTTGCGAGAATAAGAGTGGAAGAGATAATTACTAGGCGTCTAACTCTATAATTAATCACTTATAGGGGTGATCCTTATTAGTTACTTCTATGATGACATAGTTCATACTAATTACATATAACAAGATATGATAGACCTTCGAATAAGTGATCCTACCCTAGATCCACATCCAAACAAGGAAAAGGAAGTAAGGCAATGACCACAAATTCTAAGTCTATGATTTCTAAGTTATATAATATCTTAGGGTATCCACTTAGGGGCTATAGATCTATTATTAAGGATCTATTTAGTTTTAATATAAGTAATTATAATAACGCAAAATACCCCTATGGTATTTCATTGTGGTAGTGTTGGTAAGTTTTTAGACTTGTTGCCATATCACAACCATTCTTGGGCATGTGCTAATCACTCCTCGGACCAGCATAGTTGATCAGGCTATGCCACTCCCAAGACTGACCATACATCCCTGAGCTTACCTGTGATATCCAACAATCATTACTTTTGTTTTGTTCTAGAATGATGCTGACCTTAGTATGTATGCATGCATGTATACTTTTAATAAGAAACTACTTATTTCTAAAAGTATAGTTGTTTTGAAAACATAAAATCAGAGACTCTAGTCCCAATGCATTTATAGTTTGTATATCTTATGTGGTTCGATATACTGAGTTCACTATAAACAATGCTCTGATACCAATCTGTCACACCCCCAAACCAAGGATGGCGGAAACGTCCGAGGGTGGAGGACTTCATGTAGAGTATCACAACAACGAGTATAATAGTGCTCAAAGTAAATACAACCATCATAAATATAATTGAAAAAGTTACACCAAAGTATATGTTTACATGATTCGAATCAATTACATTATGATACAAAATGAACTGTTTGACGATTTATCGTCCCATCCTCAAAACGTTGTTGATTTCCTGTTTTCACTGGATTCCTGAGAATACAAGTAGTTTTGAAAAGTGTCAACACAAAGGTTGGCGAGTTCATAAGAGATTTTTTTGGAGAAGTAAACCATTTTCCTTGTAAAAGCGATAGAATATGTATCCAGAAAATCCGATATTTTCTTTATAAAAGTTATGTAATGTAGTCTTATAACCGAAGACCAAAATGTATAAGTAACCTCTCTTACTAATAGAAAATGATATGTGTTTAAATTGACATAAACGCGCTTGAATTAAATGAAATTCCCGTAAATTCTTATGTTTGTTAGTACTTTATGTATATGTAGTCCTAAATCCCAGGACCGAGAAAATAACAAGTGTTGTCCATACTTAAAGATATAAATGTGGTTTCAAATGATGTGTAGTCATAAATACCAAAACCGAAAGTGTACAATAATATCTGTACTTATTGAGATAAAAAGTGATTTTAAAATCGACATAAAACCCATTTAAGTTTTATAAAAATCCCGTAAACTTTATGTATTGTTATATCCCTATGTGAGTCGCTATAATCATACTATGACTAAATGAACCTGCCACGACGTTTCTCAGGCGTCGTAAAACTGAAATGACATTTGTCACCCGTAGACCTGCAAGTCCCACTATAGCTAGCAGCAAGGTGTGGGGTGTCAAACCCAATATAGATCTATACACAACTATCACGTTCTCCCTCCAGGAGACTCTGATTATAACTAACAGGAATTATATCCCGCACTCGGACGTACGGAAAGAGATTGTCTCACAATTTAGGTTAACAAGTTTACGAGTTGTGTGCGTGAGTGTAAAACCTTTCTGTATGAATGTACCCTTTTTGTATGTGTGTGTTACGTGATGTATCATAAACTATACCTATTATAGTTTTATCCAAAATGTTTGTAATATATAAGAACTCTTTTATGAAAAAGCGTTAGTGTTATGAAAACCATTAAACTATGCTTATTATAGCTTATATACGTGTTCTAAATAAATGAATAATCTTATCATGAATGACTTATTTTCAGTTTATGATGATAAAATTTACAAAGAAACACATTCGATACTTAGAATTTATTATTATACACTTTGCTCAACATAATACAAAGTGTTATGAAAATTATATGATGTTAACTAAATTAGACCTTCCTGCACTGTTTTAGAAAAGCCATAGTAAAATCATACGAAGTCGAAAACTAAATCCGTAACTTCTGAGAGTTCCCAAAATGTGTCTAGCTTACTCATAATTTTTATCATGATTTTTAATGATCTCTAACTTGGGTGAAAAGGTCCATAATCACAGACTGGTCCGGATTGGTGTTTGAAATGATAGGCAGTTTTGTAAAATTCACCATAAATTGTAGAAAAATCGTATGGAGATGTGCAAGTAGTCATTTTAAAGCTAAGAACTTGAACTACTTACACCTAAAACAGTTTTGAAAACAAAAATGTTTAAGTCGTCCAAAACAGTCCGTGAATGGAGTTGAACGTTTCTGATGAAGGCTGTTAGAAAAAGTTTAGTTATGTTCTTGGTGTTTTAACTTGTATTCCCCCCCTAAAAACTTGAGAAAACACGAAAATGTAGGGGTATGAACTCACCTTGAGTGATTTCAGTAGGTAAGTGTTGAAGAAGAGAAGTGTTCAACCCAAGAACACTTGAAGAATCACTTGAAGATTCGAAGATCTAACAAGAATGTGATGATGTTTGTGTAAGCAATCTATGATTTTGAGTAAGAGGATGTGTAATAATCATAAGAAAGATGATGATACTTACTAATTGTAGGAGAAAAGTCTTGGAGTATGCCTTGAAATTCTCGAATTAGAGAGAAAAAGATGAGAGAGTTTGGAGTGTGATTCTTGGTAAAAAAATGAGAGAATGATTAAAGTGTGAGGAGAGAGGATAGATGTTCCAGCCCTAAGAACGTGGGAATAGTTGAAAATAGTGAGAAAGGACCTATGAAGTGACTAGGGATGGGCTGGTGGTGAATAGTGACATGGAGTGGGTATGGGAGTGGTTGCTTGTGTCATAAAAATAAGTAAAGTCAACACTCTACCTTTGTACTTCACCCACTCTCTTGTGGATAAGGTTTTATCCTTAAAAATGTGATTAATTAATAGTTAAGAGTCCTTATATGTTAAAATAAAGTTTTGGGTGAAAATCCCGTGTTAAAACAATTAAAAACGGGCCTAAAATGTAAATTTAGTCGAAAACCGGGAGAAAAAGGCTTCCCAGCGAGACCTCTCGGTCCTAGGCCGAGGTTCGGTCAGGCTGGTGCCGAGCCGGAAGCGAATGCGAGCCAGAAGAAGAAGGCGAAGGCGAGGCTTAGTCCGAGGGCTCGGTCCGAAGGTCAGAAGCGAGGGTTCGGCAAGCCATCAGAAGAGAAGGTTCGGTAGCCATTAGAAGAGAAGAGGTCAGATCCGAAAGGTGCCGAACGTTCGGGTTCGGTTGAGGCATGCGAGTTTCGGGCCCGAGAGGACCTTTCGGGTTCGGTTCAGCAGCCTTCGGCTCAGAAGGGTTCGGTTCCTAAGAGGGGTTTCAGCTCCTTAAGTCCATTTTTTGCGTAGACTTCCGTTTTTGGGCTGTTTTCGCCAAATTCGAGGGTCGGAATGCCCCGAGTGATTATAGAAAGTTGGGAGAGATTTCGAGAGAGATTTGAGAGAGATTCCACATACTCAGAGAGATTTGGGAGAGATTTGACATACTTGGAGAGATTTCACATACAGAGAGATATTTGGGAGAGATTTCATATTCTTAGAGAGATTTGGGAGAGATTTTGACATTCTTGGAGAGATTTCTCATACAAAGAGATATGTGAGAGAGATTTCACATTCTTAGAGAGATTTGGGAGAGATTTGACATACTTGGAGAGATTCCACATACAGAGAGATATTTGGGAGAGATTTCATATTCTTAGAGAGATTTGGGAGAGATTTGACATTCTTGGAGAGATTTCTCATACAAAGAGATATGTGGGAGAGATTTCACATTCTTAGAGAGATTTGGAAGAGATTTGACATACTTGGAGAGATTTCACATACAGAGAGATATTTGGGAGAGATTTGACATTCTTGGAGAGGTTTCTCATACAAAGAGAGGTTTGGGAGAGATTTCACATACTTAAAGAGATTTCTGATAAGAAGAGATGGAGTGAAAACGATTGAGAGAGGTTTCATTGGTGACCTTTTTGAGTGTCCGGCTTCGCAATGCAAGGTCCGTAAACCCCGTTAAGCCTTGTTTAAGGATCTTGCATACTCCCGATGAGTATGTAACATTGTTTTATCGGTTTGGCTCTCCACGTACCACCGTTTTAGGTTAAGGAGATCTAGATGTACGCACTTTTCGATTTATGATCTCTCATTAGAATAGAGAGTTGTTTAGAAATTACATAACGTAAACTCTAGTATCTACGGGCAAATTGAGTTGACCAGTTTGACTTGTTGACTTTAGTTGACTTTGACTTGACCAAAAATTGACGGTTGTCACACTGCCCGCATCGGGCCTTCAGTCCACCTGGTCCACCCTCCGAGTCTAGTCATGTACATCGATTCTACAGTGTGATTGGCCCTGCCGCACCGGGCCTTCAATCCACCTGGTCCACTCTCTGAGTCTACAGTATGACTGGTCCACCCACACCGGGCCTTCAGTCGGCCTGGTCCACTCTCCGAGCCTCGGCACGTCTGGTCTGCCCTCTTGGGGCCTTCAGCCTATCCGTATCGCTCGTTGGGCCTTCGGAATATCCAGTCCGCCCTGGGTATGTTGGCCTACAGCACAAAGCAGGACCCGCCTCAACCCAACCCCCATCAAACAACCATGTGCACATAAAACAATTAATCACATAACAAATCCTTAACCAGACAAACAGTCTAACAGATCACATAGCATATCAACATCCTAACCAGGATTCCGACCTAACCGGTCACTAGCATAACATTACCCTATATATCGGGTACCAACCTTCACCAGGTCACTAACATAAAATTACCCTATATACTGGGTACCGACCTTAACCAGGTCACTAACATAACATTACCCTATATACCGGGTATCGACCTTAACCAGGTCACTAACATACCAGAATGCAGATCTAGCAAAGCAATAACATAACAAACAATACCCGAATTTCCATCTGATAAAGGGTCGACCTTGGTGCCGTAGACCCTGTCGATATAGTGAGGATAACTCACCTGCAATTGCCAACTAAAGAGATAAGACCAAGCTGCTCCGACCACCGACACAAACTTCACCACAGAACACTACCGAAAAACCAATTCCATAAATACCAAAATACCCTTGGAAGTCAAACTGGTCAACTCTTTGTCAAATTCAGTCCTCGGTTAAAGTCAACCTTCCTGGTTGATTTTACTCGCCGAGTTAACCCGTCGAGTTCCTATACTCAGAAACTCCCATAACACGACTCAACTCGCTGAGTCGCCCCAAGACTCGTCGAGTCCAACGATCTTCGAGTCCCATCCTGCTCAACTCACAGAGTCGTCCCTCGACTCACCGATTCGAGGCTTAACCAGAAGAGGTTAGGGTTTTGCGACCAGACTCGCCAAGTCCAAGGCAATCTTCAACAGACTCGTCGAGATGTTCTTCCAACTCGCCAAGTCCATGCTCACGTTCATACAACTCGTCAAGTACACCCATGTGACTCGCCGAGTCTCTCCAGTTCTCTATCCATACAGTGGCTTTTCGAGCCATGCAAGGGCTCTAATCCATAGATTCACTCTTCTACAGTCTAACCCTCACATAAAGTTGCAAACTTTACGTGAAACCAAGGAGATATATGCCCAAAACACACTAGGGCTTGGGTTAAGGACTAGGGGGCTTCACCAACAACTCTTAGACAGGAGCTTTATGAAATTTTGGACCATCACAAGCCTCGATCTGAAGTAGCAACCTCAAATCTAAGCCTCTTACTTGAAATAGCTCTCAATCATACCAAAAGTGCCCCAAATCTCAAATGATAATAGATCTAGATGCAAAAGAGCCCAAGCAACAGATTATTACCTCCAATATATGCCCCAACTGAAGTAGATCCCGGATCTACACCACTCCTTTGCAGCAAGCCTCTTGATCTTCAAGCCCTTTTCCAAGATTTTCTCTTCCAAAGCTCTATTCTCTCTATTAATGGAGGCTAACTCGATTCAAGGGTTTTTGGATCTCAAAAGGGTAGCAAAGAGACTGAGGGTGGGTTATAATGTGCTTTATATAGGGCACAACCCCCGGGATTAGGGTTTTCTCTCTTAAGCACCAACTCATCGAGTCCAAGCCGCCGACTCGGCGAGTTGGCCACTTAACCCGCGACAGATTCCCGCTCCGACTCAGCAAGTAAGCATGCCTACTCATCGAGTCCCTTTCCTTAATTTACACTTTAAGTCCTTCAATAGCACCTATGGAATTTGGGGTGTTACACTCGTGGTTTGAGTGAAACCTTTTGCAACCAGTCGAGCCTTGAATGTACGTACATTTCCATCCACGTCGACCTTCTTTTTGAAGATCCATTGCACCTAACTGTCTTTCGACCTGGTGCGTTATCAACCAAAATCAAAACTTGGTTGTCATACATGGACTTTACCTCGTTATCCATTGCCTCTTTCCATTTGGAATCCTCTGGGCCTGCCATTGCTTCCCTATAGTTAGCTGGTTCATCTAGGTTTACCAGTTTCCTATCACTAATAAATGTGTCGCCATCTGAAGTAATATGTAAACCATATAACTCAGGTGGCACACTAACCCTAGTGGATCTTCGAAGAGGTAATGAGTCATCAACTGGTTCAACAGGAACTGCTTCCTCTGGTTGAGTGCTAGTATCATCTAAGGTTCCTTCATTGGTTAACTCTTAAATTTCTTCAAGGTCAATGGTACTCCCACTGTCCTCTTTGAATATGAGCTCTCTTTCTAGAAGGACTCCTCTTCGTGCTACAAAGACTACGTTTTCACTAGGTCTGTAGAACAAATATCCAAAAGACTATTTTGGGTAACCAATGAAAACATATTTCTCACTTCTAGCTGCTAGCTTGTCGTGAGTCTCTCGTCTTACGAAAGCTTCACAACCCCAGACTTTAATATATGCTAATGAGGTAACTTTCCCAGTCCACATCTTGTGAGGTGTTTTGGCAACCTTCTTTTAAGGGACAAGATTAAGGATGTGGGTTGCTGTCTCTAAGGCATACCCCCAGAAGTGAATATGAAGTGAAGCACGACTCATCATAGAGCGAACCATGCCTAACAAGGTTCAATTACGCCTCTCAGCCACACCATTTAACTATGGTGTCCTAAGAGGAGTTAATTGTGAAACTATTCCACATTCCTTTAGATAGTCATTAAACTATATACTAAGGTTCTAAGTATCTTTATCTTCCTGCCCAATTGATTCTCAACTTCATGTTTAAACTCCTTGAACTTTTCAAAGGTTTCTGACTTATGCTTGATTAAGTAGATATAGCCATATCTGTTATAATCATCAATGAAAGTCACATAGAATCGATTGGCATCCACAGTGGTTGATCTGAAGGCTCCACACACATCAGTATGTATGAGATCCAACAAACCTTCACCTTTTTCACATGATCCTGTGAAACGTGATTTTGTCATCTTTCCCAAAAGACAAGATTCACACATATCATCTGGTTTTAGTTTAAATGATTCCAACACTCCATCCTTTTGGAGTCATGCTATATGTTTCTTGTTAATGTATCCAAGATAACAATGCCACAACCATGCCTTGTCTATACTATTAGATAATTCAATATTAAACACATTATTACCTAAGCTATCAACACAAGTCATTGTTTCATACACACTATCACAAGGTAAAGTTTCAAACACAAAATTTCCATTCTTATAAACAGAAATTGAACCATTCAAATCATTAAAAGAATACTTAAAACCTTGTTAGAATAATGCATGAAATGAAATAATGTTTTGCTTCATCTCTGACGAATAGCAACAATTCAATAAATCTAATTTAACATCATTATTAAGCAAAAGTTGATAAACTTCGATCTTGGTTACTGGTGAAGACTTTTTGTTTCCCATGATCAAGTTTATCCCCCTCGCTCCACCTCCTTACTTCTTTTAGCCCCTGCAAATCATAACAGATGTGAAAACCACATCTTGTATCAAGGACCCAAAAATGAGAAGATAATGAGTTATTAGAAGAAATAGTGTAAATACCTGTTGAAGATGGCTTTACTTTGTCATCCTTGATATCCTACAGATACTTTGGGCAACTTCATTTCCTGTGCCCCTTGTCATTGCAATAAAAGCAATCAACATCTTTTGGGTCAGAACCATAGGGAATGACAACATTGGGCTTGGCCTTTGGATCACTACCAGACGACCCAGCTTGGGCCTTGCCCTTCCAAGTTTGCTTAGGAGGACCTTTCCTCTTTTTCCCCTTTCCCTATCCAATAGCCAAGATGGGGGAACTAGCAAGAGTGGAGACTACACTTTATTGGGTTTTAAGTACTATAACACTCCTATGGTGCACATGCAACCCTAGATGCTTTGGATCTATGTTTTTTTCTATTTATACATGAAATTTCAATTTTCCAAAGCATACATCCTAACTAGCATACAATGGAGGATATAAAATATAAAACTCATAGTTAGATAAATACCAAATGCGAGAGGAGGCTTGAGAGAATAGGCTACTTAGCTCAAACTCGATTATCACTCTCTTAGAATGAATGGGCAACTGATTTTGGCTCTAGGGGATTGCTTTTATAGTATTACAAAGGCTAGGGTTTCATCCATGCAAACCCTATTGCACCATGACCCTTCATATTACTTAGGCTCCATGGGTTAAACCTCCATGGATTTTCATATTGGTTTAGCCCATCCTAATTAACCATGGATCATTGGCCCACGCTATAAGAATCATTGATTCAATTAATCAGTCCCCGTATATTTAATCGATCTTTTTTTTATCACTAAATTAATTCCAAATTAATTCTTGATCAATACTAATTAAATAATATGATTTCTGAATTAATATATTATACTTATAATATATTAATAAATCACAAATAACCTTATTCTCAAAAGTCCATCCTATCAAATTGCACTGGTGAAGGCAACCTAAAAGGACCATGCTACAATCGGTTCAAGTACATCCCAGTTATAGTTATGGGCTTAGACACCAAATCCAACATACTTTTTGTAACGACCCAATTTTCACGTCCAAAAATTTCGTTTTTAAAACATTGCTTAATTAAACCATTCACAACGAAAACCAAACTTGAAATCAATAATAGTTAAACAATCAAAATATCAGAGTATCAATCCCAGGATAAACTCATAAGTGCGGAAACAAGGAGTGTGTGTGATGAGCCGCTACCACGCCTGCTCCTTCCCCTTGGCTGAAGAGTTACCTGAAACAACAATTGAAAAACGTAAGCACAAAGCTTAGTGAGTTCCCTCATAGTACCACATACCATACAAGCATATAACATACCACATTCAGCTAGGAGTTACGGGCCTCGCCCACACTCATGAAGATACGGGCCTTGCCCACACTTTGCTAGCCGGGAGATACGGGCCTAGCCCACACTCCACCCTCGGAGAGATACGGGCCTTGCCCACACTCAACCGCTAACCCATAACATACAAGTATCACACAGACAACAAGTACGGACAACTCTAGCATACTGGCACGTATATCATAATCGACTAAACTAAGAGATACGGGCTTGGCCCATACTCTCGTGCTAACATTTCGTCTACACGGGTCGGCCTTGGTGCCTTAGACCCATTCCTAATGGGAGGAGAACTCACCTCGAAGTAGCTGCTGGGCTATGTGGGAATTGACTGTCTGCTGCTGCCGCTGCTCCGGAAATCCCCCGGCTATCATTCCCACAAAACACTCAATCAAACATTGTTAACTGACCATCAGGCAAATTGACCATTATACCCTTGGTCAAGTTAATAGTCAAGGCCAGAGTCAACTTTCGGTTGACCCGAATCGCCGAGTTGGCTCTCCAACTCGCCGAGTCTTTGTCCAAACAATTGTTTTGCAACCCGTCTCTACTCGTCGAGTCGGGCGTTGACTCGGCGAGTTCTCCTTCTAAGCTGATGTCCAAGTCCTTCATCCTACTCGCCGAGTTGTATGAACAACTCGCCGAGTTCATCTTCATCCGATGAACAATTTATGTTGTGACTCGCCGAGTCGTATGAACAACTTGTCGAGTCTGTTCTTGATCTAAGGAGATTGCCTTGAACTCGCCGAGTCAGGGCATTGACTCGCCGAGTTCCTCTATGGATGAGTTTGGCTTTCAACTCACTGAGTCACACCCCGTGACTCACTACTCACACTCGACACAACGAAAAGGGGACAACTCGGAGACTCGCGAGCAGACTCGCCGAGTCAGATGAATCGACTCGCCGAGTCGTCGCCATGCAGTCACTATATACGCGATTTTGCTCGATTCCAGTCCATGCCATTCACAGATCTGGGTTCCTAGAGCATGAATAACACGTAAAGTTTCCAACTTTACGTGTAGATATTCACCAATGAGAGTTTTAGGGTTCAAAATGCACCAAAAGAGTAGATCTAGGGTGAACAAGCAACATGGGTCTGTAAAGGCAACGGATCTGAGCTCCTGGAGCTCAATCATGCCTAGATCTAAAGGCCATTCAACTTATTACGAATTATATTGCACATACAAGCTTGGGGAAGGGCTCAAGAAAGACTTAATGGAGTAATAAGCATAGAAACAGAGGGAAAACGGGTTATACCTCAAAGGAATCACTGAGAGAACACTAAGATGCTTGGCTTCCTTCCCTTCCTCTTGATCTACTCCACTTCCTTCTCAAAACCTTCAAGAACACACAATAATGCTTCTAACTCTCAAGGAAATAAGCTTTGAATGAGGGTTGGGAGCTCCGAGGGTGAATGGGGGCTGGCTTGGGGTGGACATGAGGCTTAAATAGGGTGCAAACCCCTGAAACTTAGGGTTTCATCCAACAGCGGTGACTCGCCGAGTCCGGAATATGGACTCGCCGAGTCACCAACTTAAACATGTCCCGGGTCCCGTCCCTACTCAGCGAGTCGGACCTATGACTCGCCGAGTCCAAGGCTAAAAAATGGAAAATACTCAAATAAGATTTACGTACCAGGAACCAGGTGCTACACTTTTACCTTTCATCCCCGCCTCAGCTGTCTGCCACAAGTTGTGCAATTGGGCCAATATCTGCTTGGTGTTGTTTAGATGGTAAGTTAGGATGAATTGACCATAACAATCAGGCAGTGAGTTCAAGACCATGTCAATGACCAATTCCTCATCAAAATGCATGTTAAGTGATATTTGCATATTTAGCCTCATAATAAGTATAGATTTTTATTGTTTATTAGCTATTTTACTGCATATCATGGACAAAAGGTACTTAAAAGTGTTTGAATTGTATTTTCAGTCCAGAAGTGAAGCTCGGAAGCAAAAGGAAGCAGGAGAAGCGATTGGGAGCTTGGGAATTGAACAAAGAAGAAAAACACCAAAAACAACACCTACTCGGCGAGTAGGGACAACTACTCGGCGAGTCCGATCGAAGATTCGAGAAGATAAAGACTCCGAGACTTATCTGCCACAACTGTAAATTTTAAGCTATGTAATCTATACATTCAAGTTAATGTGAATCAGAAACTTTAATCAAATACAAGATACAAGTACTACAAATAGTCATCAAACAATTGGAGACCCTAGAAGTTCTTGTTAAGTCTAATTTAGACTAGAACTTCCTTATTGGATCCAAATGGGCCAATAAGCTTCCAATTAGACTATCATGGGCTTAGAACCCTAATTGGGCTCTAATTGGACCCACATTCGTTTATTTCAATATTTTGGGCTAGGTAGAACCTAGAAGGAAATAAAACACAAGTTTTGATCCATAATTAAACCTAACCTAGCTTAATAAAGCACAAAAATCACAATTTTATTTTATAAGTCCAATAAATACCCTAATTAACACTAATGTTGGGCTTAGGAGCAAAAAGCCCAAAAACCTTTTTTTTTCCTTCCCATTTTCGGCCCAAAGGAAAAAGCCCAAGAAGAAGGGTTGACTTAACACTTGCCACCTCACTATTATCCCACATATCTCCATGCATGGACCAACATGTACCAAGGAATGTCAACTCAAACTCTTTCTCTTCTCTTTCTTCTTGTTTGGCCGAGAGTTTGCACACACACACACAAAACACTCACAAACTCTCTCTAAAATACACTCAAGACTTCTTCCTCTTCTCCATCCAAGATCTCGAAATTTAGGGACCTTCCAAGAGGATTTTGCAAGTAAATCATCACCTAAGGTAAGATTATTCATGGATCTATGGTTTAAATTCTTTTGTTATTAAAAATCTCTTCCTAATCCATGTAAAAACCATGATCTTGCACTCTAGAAACCCCATAATCTCGAAAAATTCATCAAGGAGTGCAAGGGCCAAAAATCACTTCATTTCTTCCAATTTTTCTTCAAGAACCGAAACTACACACCCAAGGTGAGATTCATACCCCTATTTTCTGTTTTTAAGAGTTTTTGTGGGGGGGAATACAAGTGAAAGTGTAGATCTATATGTATTTGTATGCCTTGTATGATTTCCATGCTTATATGTATGCTTATATGTGTTTTAATGTTGGATCTAGCCATTAAACCCCTCAAAACCGAGATATAACTCATGTTTTATGATATTAGCTTCAAATATGTTACTACATAATAAGTGATACTAGATAAATAGCCAAGTGGTTAGCAACAATTTTCTTTAAGCTAAAAACACACATTTTGGGCCAAAAATGTGAAAAATACAAAATTAAGGGCCCAAATTGACATTTTACAGATTCTGATGGTTGGAATGTGCCAAAACAGTTTTCATAAAGCTATTTCTGGAATTCTATTCAATTAGTGGATTAAAAACATAAATTTCAAGCCTATTGGGCTAAAAATGAAAATTTCGGCCCAATAAGGCCCATTATGCAAATTTTTCTGTTTTGAAGGGCCAAAACTGTGAAATTCTGTAAAACAGTGGACTATAAGTGTCCCAAACCCTTTTCAAAGGTTTAAAATGCTTTTTAAATTTAAAAAGGACCAAAGTTGCAAAAATTTTCCATTTTGGGCCAAAATTGTCAAAATTGCGAAAAGATGGGCTAAAACCGAGAAAAACTGCATTTTCAGGGACTTAAACTGTTTTCTTTGAAAAATATGCTGGAAAATATTAATTTCAATAATTTTTGGTGTTAAAATGTCAAGAAAAATAGTTTAAGGACCAAACCGGGAAATATTTAATAAAAGGGTTGAAAATGTAAATTTTACAAATGATGAGGGGCTGAAAACAGAAATATTTCAAGGCTGATTCAATATGTACAATGTGATCAAATAATGACACCTCAACTATCAACGAAATACAACTCATTACAATACCAAAAGTCGTTGCTAAACGAATTGGCTCGGTCTCGAGCCAATGGAAATCTACAACTACTAACTCTTTGATACATACAAATAACGATTGGTAATACATATACACACGAGTGTGCACAGACGTCTACGCACCATCTTCGGGCCCCAAAAGTGTAAAATCTTGTTTGTTGGGCCTAGCTAGCCCAATGACCTGATCTTAAGGCCCGAAGACATTTTTTTTCTACGATGTGTTGAGTTTTACCGACTTGGCACAACGTAGGGTGACTTTCAATGGCTTGTACCATTGGACCCCAAGGGCCATGGTATTGCTAGAAAATTCTACACATTTTACGAGGCGGGTCGGGGACCCCTCGCACGCATATTTTCCCCAGCCGGTTAATGGAGTTACCGGGGTCTTCGTGACCTCTTTCTCTTCGGATGTGGGACTACACCTTGTCCGGGCGATTGGATAACGTGATTAGTACTGACGACGCCTTCGGGAATCGTTGGTATATCTATAAACCGGGCGTTTGTGTAATGCGGGTTTGTAGTAAATAATCAATGCTCGAGAACCTTCCAACGTCGCTTGGGACCGATACCACTATTTTCGTAATGGTTTCAACGCAACTCAATGGATTTCAAAAGAACTAGGGAAACATCGGGTTTCCCTAGGGTTTTCATTACATACCGATTTGAAACGCATACATCTTCAACGAACATTTTTCACAAGTATAGAAACAAACAAGCATACTTATGGATCTTCACAAACGTTTTTTTTAAAAAGCTTATCTTTTCAGAAAATATCGGATTTTCTGGTGGTTTTTCAAACAATACAAACATTTGAATTCAAACACTACTTATGAACTCACCAACATTTCATATGTTGACGATTTTCAAAATACTTGTATTCTCAGGAAACCAGTGAATCAAGGGAAATCATGCTCAGTGACGGTTGCAGTTTATTTTTGAATGAACCAAACAATATTAATTTTTGGAAATGTAATGTTTAACACAATGTATGACATGTAAACACTACTGGTTGTATTATGTTGATGAATGGTGACGAATGTTGTTTTGTTTCATATATATTCAATGTTATGGTATTCAATTGAGTCACGACAGCCCCCGGACGTTTCCGCCGTCTGGTTCGGGGGTGTGACAGGTTGGTATCAGAGCTTTGTTTATAGTGAACTAGCATGTCGAGCCATACATTGATATGCAACTATAAACCAAAAAGAGGGACTAACATAACTCTGAACAAAACAAATGAATAAAATACACTTGCTTGTATTAGGAGTAAGGACCTAACGCTGAATCAAACACCATAATACTGGTATCTCGGTTAATTCGGGACTTTTCTTAGTGATACCAAGGAGTGAATGTAGCCTGATCAACTACATTCTCTCCAAGGTAAAACTAACACATGTCTTGATGAGATCGGAATAGCCAGGGAACCTAAAAATTTTACCCTATATCACCCAAAAAGAGAATATTTGCTTAGTCTGTGTAATAGTCATAGTACCCTAGGAATAATGTAGCATAATTACGTACTCGCGCAGACAGCATGGCTGGTTTTCATCACCCTGGAGACCCCTACTTCCCTAATCAGGGAAACAACGGGTGGCTAGAGGAGGAGGAGGAGCCTGAGGAGGAGCAGCCGGGTATCCAGTTTCATCAGGCCTTAGTAGCTCACGGGATGCTGGTGGATGAGCCGGAAGAGCATCCAGGAGAAGCACACGACGTCGAACCCGACGAATATATAGACACCGACTACGAATTTGGAGAGGTCGACGATGACGACGAGGAGGGTCAGGACGGGGGCCAGGACCCCATCCCACCATGCGAGGACGAGGCACAACCAGATCACCCCGCTCCACCAGTGAACCCCCCAAGGGAGAACCGTTCCCTCGAAGCTGAGATTGCCGCACTGCGACAACAGCTGTATGCTATGGAAGCTCGGGCAGTGAGAGCAGAGCACGAGAGGGATGAAGTTATAGGAGACATGGCAGAGATGGCGCAGCTACTAGCGCAACATTTCGGCATATGACTTCGGCACCACCTCCTGACGCAGCTCATCGCGGTTAGGGATAGACCTATCGTAGTAGGATATTAGTAACTATGTTATGTACTCCGGCTCTATGTTTAAGTGACTACACTACTCATGGAGCCGTTATGCTGTCGGATTAGTGTTACTTATGTATGCCCCTACGAGCAAATTTTCTTGTACTAAATGCGGATAATATTAATGAACTTTTGTGTGTTTTGCTATGATATTCACAGTTGTTATGTGTTGAGTTGTCATGATTATATGCTTGATGATAGAAATGCTTAGGTTCGTACCCTACACCTAGTTAATAGGATCATAACCTCACCAAAACCACGTACACTCAACATCTTTCCGTTTCATGACAGAAAGATGCCTCGCCCAGCTACTCGCGGAAATCCCGAACCAACCCCGCCGGAAGTTGACTCCACCGCTTTCCAGGCAGCCGTGTCTGCTGCGGTCACGGCAGCTATGGCACAACTTCACCGAGGAAACAACGGAGGAGGCAATGGTCAAGGCTCCGGAAGTTCGAACAACGGGACGAACCAAGGGCTCACTAAAACATGCACCTACAAGGATTTTGCGAACGCTAAACCCCGAACTTTCAACGGCACTGGGGGAGTGATCGCTCTAAAGCGATGGATCGAGAAGGTAGAGTCGGTGTTCGAGATATGCGAGTGCCCCGAGCAGATGAAGGTGAAGTTCGCAGCCTGCACTTTCGTGGACCAAGCACTCACTTGGTGGAATGGTCATATAGAAGCTATGACACTCCCTGTCGCCAACTCTATACCCTGGGCAGAGATGAAAGAGATGTTGACGGCTGAGTACTGCCCCCGAGGCGAAATACAGAAGATGGAGCAGGAACTATGGAACCTCACGGTGCAGAATGGGAACATCGATGCTTACATATCGAGATTCAGCGAACTATCTCTGTTGTGCCCGGGTATGATCACATCAGAGGGGAAGAAGATTGAACGATTCATTTGGGGATTGACATCCCCCATTCAGGGGAACGTGATAGCTGCTAACCCTGAAACGTTCGACAGCGCGAAGAGATTGGCAAAGAGGCTCTATGATCATAACCACAAAAAGGGCGAGAAACCGGTAGAGACTGAGAAGAAAAAGGAGAGCGATGGTAAGAAGGGATGGAACAACAAGAGGAAGGGGCGTCAAGGTCCCGAGACCTCTAAAAAGCAGCAAACGGTGGCAGTTCACGCTGTCACTGCGCCGGTACCAGTCACATCACATGCTCCAGCCTCAGCTACTTCAAATACTTCAAGACCCTATTCCGGCACTCATCCCAAATGCAACAAGTGCGGTTTCCATCACCAAGGAGAATGTAGGGAGTTCCATTGCACCAGTTGCAACCGAAGGGGACACACTGCAAAGTTCTGCAGGACTTATCCTTCTCAGAATCAGAGTCAGGGAAACAACCAGAACAACAACAACAATCACCGCAACACCAACAACACCAATGCCGGCGGCAACAACGCAGGGCCTAGCCACACCTGTTTCGGGTGTGGAAGGACGGGACATTTCCGTCGAGATTGCCCTAACAACAACAACAACTCCGGAAACAGAGGAACAGGAAGAATGTTGACTATGGGTCAGAGTGATGCAGTTCAAGATCCCGCAGTTGTGACCGGTACGTTTCTCCTAAACCACACTTATGCATGCATCTTATTTGATACCGGAGCGGAGCGAAGTTTCGTAAGCGAGAAGTTTAAACATTTATTAAAACAACAACCCCAGAAGCTAAATGAAACCTATACGGTGGAAATGGCCAATGGGAAAACCGAATCCACTAGGGAGATCTACATTGGATGTACCCTAACCCTTAACCAGCACGTCTTTCGAATAGACCTAATGCCAGTATCAATTAGGAGTTTCGATGTGATTATCGGCATGGATTGGTTAAGCCCCCACCATGCTGAGATTTTGTGCCACGAGAAGGCCGTTCGCCTTCATCTCCCAAATCACGAAACCCTAGTAATTTACGGAGACAAACCCAGTACGAATCTCCGCCTCATCTCGTGCATCAAAGCGCAAAAACACTTGCGAAAGAACAACTTAGCGTTCTTGGCCCACATAGTGGACAAGACCAAAGAAGAAACTAACATCCAAGACATTCCGGTAGCGTGTGAATATCCGGACGTGTTTCCCGAAGATCTTCCAGGAGTACCCCCAGAGAGACAGGTTGAATTCCGAATCGACCTCGTTCCAGGAGCAACTCCCCTCGCTAAATCACCATATCGACTGGCTCCTGCTGAAATGCAGGAATTGTCCAGCCAACTCAGTGAGCTTCTGGACAAGGGATTTATCCGACCTAGCTACTCGCCATGGGGAGCTCCGGTGCTCTTTGTCAAAAAGAAGGACGGATCTTTCAGAATGTGCATCGATTACAGAGAGTTGAATAAACTCACTGTCAAAAACCGCTACCCACTCCCGCGAATCGATGATCTATTCGATCAGCTCCAAGGAGCTAGCTACTTTTCTAAAATAGACTTACGGTCCGGATACCACCAACTCAAAGTCCGAGAAGAGGATATTCCTAAAACCGCTTTCCGAACCCGCTATGGACATTACGAATTCGTCGTGATGCCCTTCGGTCTAACAAATGCACCCGCCGCATTTATGGACCTAATGAATCGAATCTGTCGACCGTTCCTGGACAACTTCGTCATTGTGTTTATCGATGACATCCTCGTCTATTCTCGAAGCAAAGAGGAGCATGGCCAACATCTTCGACAAGTCCTAGAAACGCTGCGATCGGAAAAGCTTTACGCCAAACTCTCCAAGTGCGAGTTCTGGCTTCGGAGTGTGAATTTCTTAGGCCACGTAGTTAGCCAAGATGGAATTCATGTGGATCCCTCTAAGGTCAAAGCTGTGGAAGGATGGGCAACTCCGACTACGCCCACAGAAATTCGTCAGTTCTTAGGCCTAGCAGGCTACTATAGGAGATTCATCCAAAACTTCTCTAAAATCGCCAAGCCACTTACCTTGCTTACACAAAAGAGCGTGCCATTCAAGTGGACAGACCGACAAGAGATTGCGTTTCGAGCCTTGAAGCAAGCTCTTTGTAGTGCTCCTGTACTATCTCTACCTGAAGGAACGGAAGATTTTGTAGTATACTGTGACGCGTCAAATCAAGGCTTAGGTTGCGTTCTCATGCAACGTGGAAGAGTGATAGCGTATGCGTCCCGTCAACTAAAGGCGCACGAAGTAAACTACACAACCCATGACCTAGAACTGGGAGCTGTGGTCTTCGCTCTAAAAATTTGGAGGCACTACCTGTATGGTACAAAGTGCACCATCTTTACGGACCACAAGAGCCTCCAGCACATCTTGAATCAGAAGGAGCTGAACATGAGACAACGAAGATGGGTGGAATTGTTAAACGACTACGAATGCGAGATCAAGTACCATCCAGGCAAGGCCAACGTGGTAGCTGACGCATTAAGTCGAAAGGAATACACAAATCGCCGTACGAAAACGCACTCGATAACCATTCAGTCTCATCTGACCGTTCAAATTGCATCAGCCCAGGCAGAGGCTATGAGAGCGGAAAATAGAACTAACGAGGCATTACGCGGAATGGAGAAGAACCTGGAAGTCAAAGAGGATGGGGTATACTACTTCATGAACCGCATTTGGGTTCCAAAAATCGGAGGATTCAGAGAGACCGTCATGAAGGAAGCCCACAAGACACGATACTCCATTCATCCTGGTTCGGACAAGATGTATTTGGACATTAAGCAGCACTATTGGTGGCCTAACATGAAGGCGGAAGTCGCAACTTATGTTAGTAAGTGCCTTACGTGTGCCAAAGTAAAAGTGGAATACCAGAAACCTTCCGGATTGTTACAACAACCGGCAATCCCTGAGTGGAAATGGGAGGGGATTTCTATGGACTTCGTGACCAAGCTGCCCAAGACATCGGACGGATTGGACACCATATGGGTAATAATCGACCGACTGACGAAATCTGCCCATTTCCTGCCAATCAAAGAGTCCTACAAGATGGAGAGGCTGACACGTTTATACCTACGAGAGATTGTAAGACTTCATGGAGTGCCAAAATCCATCATTTCGGATAGGGACAGTAGATTCACGTCACGCTTTTGGCAGTCGCTCCACAAGGCAATGGGAACTCATCTGGATATGAGCACCGCGTATCACCCACAAACGGACGGTCAAAGCGAACGAACCATTCAGACGCTTGAAGACATGCTTCGTGCATGTGTGATAGACTTCGGAAAGTCTTGGGATACCCACCTGCCGTTGATCGAGTTTTCATATAACAATAGTTATCATTCGAGCATTAAGGTGGCCCCTTTCGAAGCACTGTACGGGCGTAAATGTAGATCACCGTTATGTTGGGCTGAAGTAGGTGACACCCAGCTAGCAGGAACACATACGTCGGATAGAGCAATGACAGGACCGGAAATCATTCGCGAGACCACAGAAAAGATTGTTCAGATCAAAGCTCGATTACAGGCATCGCGTGACCGGCAAAAGAGCTACGCTGATAAACGGCGAAAGCCCTTAGAATTCCAGGTCGGTGATCGAGTATTGTTGAAGGTCTCACCCTGGAAAGGAGTTATACGTTTCGGAAAACGAGGAAAGCTAAACCCGCGATACATTGGACCTTTCGAAATCGTCGCCCGAATAGGTCCAGTAGCCTACAGACTACAACTACCCCCGGAGCTAAACGGTGTGCACCCCGTGTTTCATGTTTCTAACCTGAAAAAGTGCCTATCAGATGAAACTCTTATCATTCCTCTTGACGAAATCGAAATCAATGAGAATCTCCTGTTCGTCGAAGAGCCAATCGAAATCATGGACAGAGAGGTGAAGCGTACTAAGCAGAGTCGCATCCCGATCGTGAAGGTACGGTGGAACGCAAAGCGTGGGCCAGAATTCACGTGGGAACGCGAAGACCAAATGAAGCAGAAGTACCCTCACCTATTCTAGTTTTCTCAAATCTAGCTTTCAAACAGAATTTCGGGACGAAATTCCCTCTAACGGGGGGATGATGTCACAACTGTAAATTTTAAGCTATGTAATCTATACATTCAAGTTAATGTGAATCAGAAACTTTAATCAAATACAAGATACAAGTACTACAAATAGTCATCAAACAATTGGAGACCCTAGAAGTTCTTGTTAAGTCTAATTTAGACTAGAACTTCCTTATTGGATCCAAATGGGCCAATAAGCTTCCAATTAGACTATCATGGGCTTAGAACCCTAATTGGGCTCTAATTGGACCCACATTCGTTTATTTCAATATTTTGGGCTAGGTAGAACCTAGAAGGAAATAAAACACAAGTTTTGATCCATAATTAAACCTAACCTAGCTTAATAAAGCACAAAAATCACAATTTTATTTTATAAGTCCAATAAATACCCTAATTAACACTAATGTTGGGCTTAGGAGCAAAAAGCCCAAAAACCTTTTTTTTTCCTTCCCATTTTCGGCCCAAAGGAAAAAGCCCAAGAAGAAGGGTTGACTTAACACTTGCCACCTCACTATTATCCCACATATCTCCATGCATGGACCAACATGTACCAAGGAATGTCAACTCAAACTCTTTCTCTTCTCTTTCTTCTTGTTTGGCCGAGAGTTTGCACACACACACACAAAACACTCACAAACTCTCTCTAAAATACACTCAAGACTTCTTCCTCTTCTCCATCCAAGATCTCGAAATTTAGGGACCTTCCAAGAGGATTTTGCAAGTAAATCATCACCTAAGGTAAGATTATTCATGGATCTATGGTTTAAATTCTTTTGTTATTAAAAATCTCTTCCTAATCCATGTAAAAACCATGATCTTGCACTCTAGAAACCCCATAATCTCGAAAAATTCATCAAGGAGTGCAAGGGCCAAAAATCACTTCATTTCTTCCAATTTTTCTTCAAGAACCGAAACTACACACCCAAGGTGAGATTCATACCCCTATTTTCTGTTTTTAAGAGTTTTTGTGGGGGGGAATACAAGTGAAAGTGTAGATCTATATGTATTTGTATGCCTTGTATGATTTCCATGCTTATATGTATGCTTATATGTGTTTTAATGTTGGATCTAGCCATTAAACCCCTCAAAACCGAGATATAACTCATGTTTTATGATATTAGCTTCAAATATGTTACTACATAATAAGTGATACTAGATAAATAGCCAAGTGGTTAGCAACAATTTTCTTTAAGCTAAAAACACACATTTTGGGCCAAAAATGTGAAAAATACAAAATTAAGGGCCCAAATTGACATTTTACAGATTCTGATGGTTGGAATGTGCCAAAACAGTTTTCATAAAGCTATTTCTGGAATTCTATTCAATTAGTGGATTAAAAACATAAATTTCAAGCCTATTGGGCTAAAAATGAAAATTTCGGCCCAATAAGGCCCATTATGCAAATTTTTCTGTTTTGAAGGGCCAAAACTGTGAAATTCTGTAAAACAGTGGACTATAAGTGTCCCAAACCCTTTTCAAAGGTTTAAAATGCTTTTTAAATTTAAAAAGGACCAAAGTTGCAAAAATTTTCCATTTTGGGCCAAAATTGTCAAAATTGCGAAAAGATGGGCTAAAACCGAGAAAAACTGCATTTTCAGGGACTTAAACTGTTTTCTTTGAAAAATATGCTGGAAAATATTAATTTCAATAATTTTTGGTGTTAAAATGTCAAGAAAAATAGTTTAAGGACCAAACCGGGAAATATTTAATAAAAGGGTTGAAAATGTAAATTTTACAAATGATGAGGGGCTGAAAACAGAAATATTTCAAGGCTGATTCAATATGTACAATGTGATCAAATAATGACACCTCAACTATCAACGAAATACAACTCATTACAATACCAAAAGTCGTTGCTAAACGAATTGGCTCGGTCTCGAGCCAATGGAAATCTACAACTACTAACTCTTTGATACATACAAATAACGATTGGTAATACATATACACACGAGTGTGCACAGACGTCTACGCACCATCTTCGGGCCCCAAAAGTGTAAAATCTTGTTTGTTGGGCCTAGCTAGCCCAATGACCTGATCTTAAGGCCCGAAGACATTTTTTTTCTACGATGTGTTGAGTTTTACCGACTTGGCACAACGTAGGGTGACTTTCAATGGCTTGTACCATTGGACCCCAAGGGCCATGGTATTGCTAGAAAAGTCTACACATTTTACGAGGCGGGTCGGGGACCCCTCGCACGCATATTTTCCCCAGCCGGTTAATGGAGTTACCGGGGTCTTCGTGACCTCTTTCTCTTCGGATGTGGGACTACACCTTGTCCGGGCGATTGGATAACGTGATTAGTACTGACGACGCCTTCGGGAATCGTTGGTATATCTATAAACCGAGCGTTTGTGTAATGCGGGTTTGTAGTAAATAATCAATGCTCGAGAACCTTCCAACGTCGCTTGGGACCGATACCACTATTTTCGTAATGGTTTCAACGCAACTCAATGGATTTCAAAAGAACTAGGGAAACATCGGGTTTCCCTAGGGTTTTCATTACATACCGATTTGAAACGCATACATCTTCAACGAACATTTTTCACAAGTATAGAAACAAACAAGCATACTTATGGATCTTCACAAACGTTTTTTTTAAAAAGCTTATCTTTTCAGAAAATATCGGATTTTCTGGTGGTTTTTCAAACAATACAAACATTTGAATTCAAACACTACTTATGAACTCACCAACATTTCATATGTTGACGATTTTCAAAATACTTGTATTCTCAGGAAACCAGTGAATCAAGGGAAATCATGCTCAGTGACGGTTGCAGTTTATTTTTGAATGAACCAAACAATATTAATTTTTGGAAATGTAATGTTTAACACAATGTATGACATGTAAACACTACTGGTTGTATTATGTTGATGAATGGTGACGAATGTTGTTTTGTTTCATATATATTCAATGTTATGGTATTCAATTGAGTCACGACAGCCCCCGGACGTTTCCGCCGTCTGGTTCGGGGGTGTGACATTATCGTATACAGGAATTAAGAGATGGACTCGGCGAGTCGGCAATGGACTCGACGAGTCGGTTCGCATCTATAAAGATAACTTCTCATATCGACATTCGACATTCTGGAACCCTTCTGGAGAGATTAGCTGCGATTGAAGAGCCAGAAGAACCCTAGAGGACGAAGATACAACCTAGAATCCAATTCCGAAAGAGATTTGAGGCAAATTCTCATCATTCTACTTAATCTTTTGTTTTCCATTATGGCTAGACAATTAGAATTCGTTTTGTTGCTGTTAATTACCTCAATCATGAGCTAAAACTCTTAAACTTCTGTTTGGGGATACAATATTGATACTATGGTTTGATTTATGGTAGGATTAATTCAATGTTGGTGATTTTGTTGATTTTAGCTTGTTAAAGAACCTTGTGTGTGAATAATAACTATTTTTCTGTTAATAGGAAGATAATTAAATAGTATGAACATCTTTTAATTGTCAACCTCATATGTTTATGTGACCACTTCATCATATGACTAGGATTAATGAACATGAAACTAGAATTAATAAGAAAAATAGGTAAATTCATGTATGAGCTTGTGTGATGACCATCAACAAGAAGTTAACTAAAGGACCAAATTAGTTAGCTATTACAAGTCTAAATTAACCCGAACAAATAATCTAGTGAATTAAATTAAATTAGACAACTGATCACTGTTTGAGTTAGTTTGTTCTCTAAGGATTAGTGCAGCGAACGTGAATCTAATCACTTGAATCGGTAACCAATAGAAGAATTAATCCATTGCACAATTACCATAATATCAACCATATGATCAATTGAGTTGAACTAAACAGAAGTCCTTCCCATTATTGAATCTAGTTAATTCTTTGCTTTTCTAGTTCTTAATTTAAGTGATAGTAAGTTTCTAGTCTTGTAAAACTAGAGAAAACCCCTACTTATTAATTAATTTAGATAAAATTAGTTTTTAGTTTTAATTTACCGTTCCCTGTGTTCGATACCCTACTTATTTAGCTATACCACAATTGATAGGTACATTGCCTTTGTGTGTTCATTTTATAATTAAAAGTAGGTTTAAAACTAAGTTGTTCTACACACATCATTGAGCTTGACCAAACGCTATATGTAGCATTGCATTCTTTGCACATGACTAACAACCGAGTCCCGTTCCTTCATCCTGCAAGCCATGAGTGACTTGATACCTCAAGCTTTTCTTGACGAGCTCGCTTATGGTACTTTTCCATAAGGTCCTTATTCATCTCAAAAGGTCAGTAATCCTCATAGTACCTCTGCAGTTCTGGGGTCATGGTTGCGACCATGATGCAATCCACTTTGGTTGCATCGTCATATTCTTCGGGAGTAGCTTTGGTTTCACTAATCTCTTTGAGCTCCTTCTCAAGGAAATACTCTTTGTCCTCAAATCGAAGCGCCATTTTATTTTTACGCATCCAATCGTTATAGTTTGAGCCATCCATAACGACTTTGGAGCAAATGGAGAGCAAAGAGAAGTTGTGGTTGGAGGATGATGAAGCAGAAGTGTTTCCAGGAGCAGACATCTACAAAAGAAGATAGATTTAGTTAGATTTCAAGATACCTCCATATAATAACCCAAAGATGTAATATTAAGGTTAGAATCCAACTATGAGGATTTACGACTTAGAAATGGGATGTCGAGATCCAAGTGTAAATTTCATAAAGGTAGGTGAATGATGATTCACCAATTCCACCATTAGACGAAATGAAATGAAGTGAAATTCCTAATTCTTTTGAGATACATTGAAACTATTCAATGGCATGTTTTAATCTCAGATTATGCTCTTCTATTTGTGATTGGGATGTCGTGGATCACAAACAAGATGTGAATAACCATGCAATTATGCTTGGTAACCTCATCTTCATTTATCATATCTATTGATGTGTCGGTAAACCACACACGCTTCATCAACAATGATAATTATGAGATACCCATTACGACTCTTTATTAGTCCTTATTAGTGTGTCGGTTAACTACACATGCTCCACTAACGACTTATAAAGTGTAATGTGCAATTTCATGGGTTAGCATACTATTCACATTTTTTTCTTTAAGTAACTAGAGTTGGGATTTTGTAAAATAATGTTCTAGTACTTTATTAATAGCATTATACTTTTAATGAGATTAACTTGTCCTATCAAATCTGTTCTACTAACTACCCTCCACTATCAAAGAAGCGGTGGGTGAGAGTGGACACCCATTCAACCGTTATTTTATAGGCAATTTCCTTATACCCCCCTTATAGACTAGTTTCGTGAATGAGGAATACTAGCGATTCGACTGACCGATTCTTATACATATATAATATTTAACTTTTAATTATAATATATATAAGGTGTGTTTTAAACCTTTTAAAACTTTAAGGTTTATATAAATTTTCGAAAATCAAACTATTAATTTCAAATTTAAAATAAACCAAAAATTAGATTTAATAATTATCTATTAATTAACTTTTAATTAATTTATTAAATCTTGTGAGTATTATCTAATTAAATTAAACAAATAATTCAATCCTAATCCTTAATCCTTTAGATTTCGAAAATTTAGGGTATAGGATAATTTCCTTATTTATCAATTATCCAATTAATACAATTAAGTAACAATTATTCAAACAAGAAACCCTAAAACCCTAAGGTAATTTCGAAATCCGGGGAGGGAAGCTAGGGCTTTTCAAAACCCTAACCCTAATTTCGATTAGGGTTTATAGAGGCTATGGTTTTTCGAAAACCCCTGGAACCAAAACCCTAAAGACAAAAACTTTAGCTTTAGGGTTTAATAGCTATAAACCCTAATTTGCAATTCAACTATTATAGCAATTCAATTTAAAACAAAACCAATGGCTCTGATACCATTGATGGGTTTTAAGTAAAACAAATAAACTACAAAAACAATTCCTAAGTCCACATGTAACATACTTTGGATCTATGTTTTAACTATAGAGCATATAACTTTGAATTGCAAAACAAGAACCATAAGGGAAGAGGTTATATTTTGAAAATAACTAATTAGGGTTTAGAATCACATACCTTTCAATTGTTAAAGTAACCAATTGATAATCCTTTTGATCTTGATCTTCTTGGAAGCCTAGCACCACAATTGTAATGTCTCTGATGGAATCACACCCAAGAGCTAGCAAGAAGAAAACTATAGAGAGAGAGAGAGAGAGGGGAGAAGAGAGGAGAGGAGTATGTAATTTCGTCCTAGGGTTTCTTCAAGAAGGGGTGGTCGAATTTAGGAGCTATAAGGCTCATTTTATAGTTGAGGTAGCTAGGGTTTTAAGGGATAATCTTAATGTTCCTTTGCTTAAGGCCCAAGCTAATCCAGAAGCCTTATCCAAGGCCCTTGGACGAAATCATTAGGGTTTCCCTTATGAATTTCGTCCACCTTCTCCAGGGAGGTTCTGGAATGTTCCTTCCAACTATTTAATAATTGCAAACTAGTCTCTGTACTTTATAATTAATACAATGAACCCCAAAATTAATTCCAATTAATTTCTGACTAACTATTAATTAAATGTTATGATTTCTAATTAATATATTATTTTTATAACACATTAAATAAATCATTTATATTAATTTATTGATCTTATAATAAATTAATTTCTTTCCTTTCATAATTTCCTTGTTCAGTTGTTAGGTTTGAGGGCAACTCAAAAGAATTGTGTTGCTATCAATTCAAGTACATACCAATTATAGTTATGGGCTTAGACACCTAATCCAATACAACCCATATATTATATGGTTTGGGTTGAGTTTCTGAATTCCAACCCGAATCCAACCCAATTATCAGACTTAGTTAAGAGTATAGTTCTAAATCAAATAGGAGAATATAACATAGGCTAGAGGGTATGGAGCGGGAAATGAGTGAGATAACCTTTCCCTCGCCTCAGAACACCATACCGAGGGTGAGGGAAGATGAGTGCGGGAAAAAAGTGAAGGGAGTTTATCCCTTACTCTCTCTCCTCGTATGATTGGTCAGTCTTTTTTTCCAGTTTTTTTTAATATTTATTAAATTATATACCTACTAAAAAATTATAAAAAAATATATCAAAATTCATGGTTTTTAATTCCCTGCAAAATGAGTATAATATTTGTATAATATATATATATTTTTAAAATAAAAAAAATAAAACTTAGTGAAAGATAATCATTTTCTGTATTTTGATGAGTAAAATTAATATGATAGAAAGTTGACATGACACTCAAAAAGTGAACGATCTTTCTCATACATACAATGTTGTCTAACATAAACGCAAAAGTAATATGTGAAATTACAAATGTCAAGATTTGGTCGAATACGAAAAACAACTATTCAGGCTTAAAAGAAATATGCGTTGAATAAGTCCAAATACCGAAAACAACTCAAAAATTACTTCAATTACAACATTTGGTCTTAGCTATTTAGCTCTTGCATACTATGTTGAATGAGTGAATGCTTGTAATTAGCATTCAAATCGCATAGTATTTGACTCATGATTGATGTGTTTTTTCAAATTTTAATTGTATATATTAAAGTATAAAATTATCGGTTCGGTTTATAATGGTTCGGTAAACTTATAAAACCAAAACTGAACTGCTACCTATCGGTTAGAAAAGGATAGAATTCCAAATCACCGGTTTTAGAAATTGTTCGGTTATATCGGTTAATTTGATTTTTGTTCGGTTTTTCGGTTATTATGTTCGCACGTAGTTTTGCCAAACAAATACATAATTGCTTAAATGAAACAAAAGCGTTTGGAATATATTCAAATGGAGAACTTGATCTCTAAGTCTTCCCTAATCATTTACTTTTTTAAATATATTCAAATATCGATGTGTCTTCTGTCTTTTTTCTCAAGGTACTCAATGTACCATTACATACTTGATGCTACATAAACTTTCTAGATTCAAATGTTATATATCTTGATAATAAAAGCATAACTCAATTAATTGTTTCTTAGATTTGATTTATTGATCAACCTTTAATGAGCACCACGTATAGTGTGGGAGGCAGACCACACTACTCAAGTGCATGTGGGTATACCCATGGAGAATAGCTGCAATCCATACAGTACAATGTTTACTTTCACACTTTTTTTTTGCTATGTGCTTCATGGCTTTATATAAATTCATTTATCAATCAAAAGATTTTTATTAATTTATATAAAAATTATTTATGATTGTTGTTCAAAATAGGCTCACAATGTGCAAGAAAAAACATATAAGCATTAAGGTAACCACCATAAATGGGACACAGTCTAGTGATGTCAAAAAAAATGTACAAAAAATTCAAATAACCAATAACTTTGGAAAAAAAAATAGTTAGTAGTACATTTTTATGATAAACAGCATTGAATATAAAGTCTTTTTTTTTCTAAAATCTTACCTATTCTTAAATACCAAAAACATATTTCAAACATTATTTTCTGCATTTTTGCTATATTTAATCACCTAATTTTTAAGTGCTTTACATAAAGAGATTCAAAGACAATCATTTAATGCAAGACCAACCCCCATCATCTTCCCCAATAAATTTCTGTAGAAAAACACACCCAACTCCAAGAACAACCCCAAAGAAATGGAGGAAAAAACTAAACTTTTATTACTTTCTTTACTCTTTCTAGTTGCAGTTCACGGCGGCGCCGGAGGTTTTGTTGGTGGTGGAAGAACCACCAGAAACGGGTGGTCAAACTCAAACACATCGACTCTCAACAATGCTTACATTGCCCTCCAAGCATGGAAGTCAGCCATCAAAGATGACCCTAAAGGAATCTTGAACTCATGGGTCGGGTCAAATGTGTGTGATTACAAAGGAGTTTTCTGTCAAGATTCATCAGTTACAGGGATAGACCTTAACCATGGTGGTCTCGAGGGTATTCTCGTAAAAGAACTTTCCCTCCTCAAAGACATGACTCTCCTTCACCTCAACAGCAATAGTTTCACAGGCACAATCCCAGATAGCTTAAAAGACCTTTTTGCCCTCACTGAACTTGACCTCAGCAATAACCAATTCTCCGGACCTTTCCCTACCATAATTCTCCAAATCCCAAATCTCGCGTATCTAGACCTTAGATTCAATCTTTTTTCAGGACCCATTCCAGAGCTTGTATTCACCAAGAATCTTGACGCAATTCTACTCAATAACAACAATTTCGAAGGTCAAATCCCACAGAGTCTAGGCAATTCCCCTGCTTCGGTAATCAATTTAGCCAATAACAAGTTGACAGGTGACATTCCGATTAGCTTCGGGTATTCTGGTTCAGGATTGAAAGAAATCCTGTTCTTGAACAACCAATTAAGCGGTTGTATCCCTCAAGGAATCGGAATGTGGTCAGATTTACAAGTTTTTGATGCGAGTTTCAATTCGTTGATGGGTCATATCCCTGATTCGATTTCTTGTTTGGAAGATATTGAAGTGTTGAATGTTGCACACAATGAGTTGTCGGGTGAGTTGCCGGATCTGGTTTGTGAGTTGAAATCGTTGATGAATTTGAGTGTTGCTTATAATTTCTTTTCTGGGTTTAGTCAAGAATGTGGGAAATTGTATGGTAGGAATGTGGGATTTGATTTTGCATTGAATTGTATTCCAGGGAGGGAGATGCAGAGGCCTGAGCCAGAGTGCGATATGATTCCCGGTGGTAGTTTGAGCTGTCTTAGAATCCCATCTATGAAGTCTTTTTCTTGTGGGACATCGTTTAGATCTTCGAATTCGCGAATCCCATGAGGATAAATATAAGATTTTGTATTGGAATAGAGAAATTATGTTTCAAATTGATTATTGACATTAACTCGCAAAGTGAGGTCGGAAAGTTATGGGTTATTCTCAGTATTCTCTTTGCACGCATATAAGCATGGATTTCATATTGGCTTTTAATTTGTTTCCACCGTTTCGGTTTGATATGGATATATTACATACAAAGTTTTATCGTTTTTTAGTGTCTTTGGCCTTTGGGTTTTACCAAGATGAAAAGAAATATGCCAATGTATGTTAAATATAAGGCAAAAAAATGATTACTTTTCTATTTAATGTTAAGACATGGTTTAGATCAATAATGACCATAAAATCGAGCATATTTGTGAATTACGAAATCCAAAACTATAATGAACATTTGTTTGAAGAGCTTTTTGGCTAAAATGAACATTTATCTGAAGAGTATACCTTAGTATAACTCTTATTTTATGGCTTTAAGTCTTTAACAAAATGACCATTAAATCCTCAAAACAAACCTCGCGAACCACGAAGGTAACACAAATATCAAAGCTATTCATGGTGTCTATGGGGGTTTTGGCTATAATATTGAAGGATTGAAGAATAAACGAGTTCGGCCCTCCATAGTTGGTTCTATTAACCAAAAAAAAAAGTCGATTCCGCATACAATTTTGAAAAAAAAAATGCATTGGAGATGGAGCATTGACCAAGATTTGGACAGAACTTTGGCTCAGTTAAAGATTGTCGAGGTTCCGATGGTTGGATTTAGGGATGGAGGTGGACCATACAATGTGGAGCCAAGGACCAATAGCTTTTGGCTCTTCTTCAGCTCCCTGAATCGTTTGTATTATTGGAGAAAAAATGATTCATGGAGTTGGGTGTTGGCCTACATTGAAAGGTTCACAATTGCAATGGTCAGAAGTCAAATAAATGATTAGATTGTGGGAAGTCGTATGTGTGATTCCGAATCGAAATACTCGTTTCAAGTTTTCTTAGCCCGTGTAGCTGCTTCACAACCGTAGGGTCTTTTTTTTTAGATGGAGTAACCTTTCTTTTATGTGTTTCTCTTCGAACAAATATCAAGTTGACTCACACTAAGAAAAGTGTCATTGAAGCGTTACAATGCCTATGTGGTGGGTTATATATAACTACGTCAACTTCCTTATCTTTGGATGGAAGACCGCTAGGAAGGATACAATATTTGTTAGTATTGTACAAGTTTTTATAATTTGTTTAATTTTAGATTTGGTAAACTGAAAGTTAGTAAGGTCTTTTGGATTCAAAACCAAGTCTTCGCAATTAATTGTAAGCTTTCTAGCTTCTTGCTAACTTCTCATAATATTAACCCTTTCAGAAAAGAAAAAGAATATATATATATATATATATATATATATATATATATATATATATATATATATATATATATATATATATATATATATATATATATATATATATATATATATATATCACAGGTCCATACTTTTCAAAAGTTCATTTTCATCTTCATCATTGTTTGCCATCTCTTTCACCGCAAAAATGAGCAAAAGTCATCATTTTTGTTTGTGCATTTGGATCATCAGTTGATAAAAATGAATGTGATGCAAGCAAATAATCATTAAACCTTTGTTTTTATTGTAGTAGCATAATTGTTAGTTGAACACACTTGGCAGTGGACTTTAGCATTTAATGTTATTTTGTTTTGGTTATTTGGGTTTGATAAGCATAAAATACCATTTCCTTCACTAAAATTGAGGTAGTTTAAGGGAATCAATAACAACATGATGATGAACCCCTTAGTGGCGGAGCTTCAAGTATTGATTTGGGGGCCGAAAATAAAATATGTATAAAAGTTGAAGAATAGGGGGGCCAAAGTCAAAATTTATTGTTTTAGGCTTAATATGTAAAAGTTTTAATAGTCAGAGGGGGAGGAGCCCCTCCTGGCCCTACTTAAACTTCGTCCCTGGAACCCCTTCCACATGGTTCATGTTGGTTCGTGAGACCCGCACAACTATCCATTAACCATGCATGAATGGTTGAAATTATTCACATTGACGTTGTTGTAATGGTATAAGTGTGAATATGTAACTGTATTTTCCGTGTGATTCGATATATATAATCATTGTCTAAAATGTCCTTTGATCAATGGTTATTACCCGTCCTTATTAACCATCAAGGTGAATGTGCTATTTATGAATGAAATAAAGGAAAGGTTGTCTCCTACTCCAACTCCAACGACGCTATTTAGAAATTCATATTTTGGATCGTGGTTGGAGTTGTGTAATATGAATGGGGATCCTTCACTCATCCATATGATGTTGATTTCAATCATTCATCATTAACATGACGATGGTGCATTGTAGTTTCTATCTAGAGGATACAAACTACATTTTGGACATGAAGTGTTTTACGTATCTTCCTTGCACATGGGTGGATGAGAATGATATTTGCTAGTTTAAGAGTATTGCCTAAATATATTGAGGATTTACTTGGGTTGTTTACGACATTTCCAAGGAGAAAGTTATCCGTGTACGTCTCTTATTTGCATTGTAGCTCAAGGTTTTACCACATTTTCGAGGATAAAGTAATCCATGTATGACTTTTGGTTACATACAATGTACATGTGTCGAACATGTGTCATTCTTAAAGCTTTTTTTTGTTTCAAATTGTTTTATGTTTATTATAATGAATTCTTATGGAAAATTACATACATTTGGATGCAATGGCCATTTGTTAGACCGTTGTCTGTGTTTTGTTATAATGAACTTTTTTGTTGCAAAAGTACCAATAGGCAATGGGGATCTTTTACATGGAAATTTACAATAAAAATTGAACTTTATGCAGAACCAATAAAAATAATGTATCCTTATTTTGTTTGGTGAACCAAACCAAGTGAAAGGGTCGAGATTTGAGAGGATGTAATTGGCACCCCTACTTGTCCAATGGCTTATGAGTTATGAGTGGGGCAGACTACAACTACAGAATTGTTAAATTTTGGTATGAGTTGTGAAAGAGGTGAAGAATTATGAAGGGGATATGATCTTCTGTAAGAAATCTTCTATACTGAAGAGACTTTAAAACTTAGCAGATGCAATATAGTTTCTTTCAAAGACAACACAAATGAGCTACCATAATCCATCAAAGACAAAATGTAATAGATTCAAGGAAAATGTAAATTACTAGAATCCAAATAAAAGTAGCAAGGATAAAAATAAAAACTAAACTCTGCCAGTTGTTTCAAAAAGGTTGGATTTTGATGAATTAATCTTCATCGTCGATGACCTTAGTGCCTAGTCCCTTCAACCCCTCTGCTGGGATCTCTGCAACAGTGACAAGCGAGTAAAGTTCTTCCTTTGCATCTTCATCATCGTTCCTCTTGCGGGCAATACGAACCCTAACCCTTCTGGGAACACTTCTGATTCCTCGGCTCCAAACATACTTGTTTAGCTTCACATCCACCCTTACATCTGTTGTACCCATGGCCTTCTGGGCAAACTTCCTGATCTCCTTAATCGCCTTAGGAGCCTTCTTCTTGAATGTGCTGTTGATCAACACAGATAGAAAATTTTACATATAGGGTAGCAAAAAATGTACAATCAAAGTCAAGCATAAACGCGATCGCATAATACAGATGTTGGCAAAAATAAGGCTTCCGAAAGAAAGTTCAATCGAAGTAGACAAGCATATATGAATAATTTATAAGAATGAATCAAGTATGTACCATCCATGGAGGCGCTTGTGAAGGTTGATAGTGTACTCCCTGGTAACAACCTCTTCTTTTCTTCCTTTAGTTTTATCCACCATTTTTACTCTCTCGTATCTGCACCTTACCTGCAGACGAACATACAAACAAGGAATCAAAACAACAAATCAGTAAAATTTCCATCAAAAAAACATCATAATTCTTATATGAGGCAACAAACAATATCTCCATTGATTGCTAACAGATATGCTACATCATCAAATTAGATAGTCATGGAATTCATTTGAGCATCAGAGAAGACAGAGATCGAACCTGCGATTTGGGAGCTGGAGAAGAGAAGACGGAAACAGAGGCGCAGAAATGATGGGATGAAGGCAATAAAACCCTGATATTGATGCGTTAGGGTTTCCTTTTTCTGTGGGCTTGGCCCAGAGGCTGTATTGGGTCATTGTTGAAACTAACGGAAGGCCCAATTCATAAAAGGATTTTTTTATGGCCCTGAGAATTCGAGACTGGTAAAGAATTAATATATATTTTTGTGTTTGAATCGATTCGTTTAAAAAAAATGTATTTTATGCTTTATAAATGATTATATAAGTTTATTATTATAATAATGATGACATAATTTTTGGAGGTTGTACAAATTAAAAATACTGGATATTTTTCGATTAACTTATTTGTTTCTCTTTTAATGTGATTTTTTTAACTTATATTCACTATTTTGATAAGAAAATGGTTCTTCTTGCGGTCTCTACTAATTCATGTAAATTGTTTTTTACTTACATGTTATTTATGTATCAAATAAATTTTAGATTTTATAAGTTTCTTTGGTCCTAGACATGCCTATATGTAAATAAGTAAAAATAACACAAATGTTCTAAGAATTTTTTAGAATTGGCCTATTTAGTCTCTAAACTATTTACATGGCTTTATGAGGAAACGAAGTCGTTTTTTACGGGTCGATTACATCTTTTTGGGCAAAATGAAGAGGTCACCTAGATACCCATATTGACTTTGAATGTTAACCCCATGGAGCACCTGATAAACTCAGTACTATTGTTCTTCTTCCCCACCCTAAACTCACCTTATAACGCCATAACCAACCAGATAAATTCACTTTTTGTTGCATTATTGATGGGTTTTGAAGAAGGATAACTGGAACAAGACGACAGTGGGTTCCTGGTAGATTGTATTCTTGAGAGAGAGAGAGAGAGAGAGAGAGAGAGAGAGAGAGAGACCCCAAGTATTGTCTATGTGTCACTCAAACCGGCTAAAACAAGTAAAATGGACTAAAAAGACAAGTTGACCACGAGCTGGTTTCCTCATAAAGCCTCGAAATTGTTTAGGGACTAACATAACCAATCCCAGAAAATTCGTAATGCATTTGTGTCATTTCCTCATGTAAATATTAACATATTCTCTTAATAGCTAAGCCAACCTATAAACCCCCCAAAATAAGACATTGTCTCTAGCAAGCAACCACAAAACTAACATCGGTATAAGATCGTACCAAAAAACAACCAAATAGCATCACCCTCGCTAAAAGAACGAATAAACTCTTTGATCTCGTCAACACCTAAGATACTCAACATAAACAAAGAGCCCTTAGCATCTCTGTTGTCTGGCTCCCAACAACAATCTTGCTACGCAATCCTCACCAACAACCTCATCGCCCAGCCCTTAGCATTTGTGTTGTTTGACTCCTGACAACAGTCTTATTGTGTAATATTCACCAACAGTTTCATCTCCTAGCTCTCACCAACCTTATTTCCTAGTCTCTCAGTAGCTTGCTACCCGACTTTCCATACCAATTACCATTATATTTCTGCCCAGACTGATCACCCGAGGTAGACAATATGATCGCAGGTTTTTCAACTCAATTATGTAAAGGTTCAAAGGTCCATGAAATTTACCTTGAGTTGATTGGCTTCTTAGCCCAATTCCATCTTGATCTATTCCATGTGATGCTCTTCTGCGTGACTTTTTTCACGATCGTCGGCTCCTAAGCCCGATCTGTTCCACGCGATGCTCTTCCGTGTGACTTTTCATGATCACCGGCTCCTAATACCGATTTGGTCCACGCAATGCTCTTTTGCGTGACGTTTTCACGATAATAGGCTCCTAATCCTGATCTGTTCCATGCGATGCTCTTCTGCATGACATTTTCATGATCGCTGGCTCCTAAGCCCGATTTGTTCCACGCGATGCTCGTCCGCATAATTTTTTCACGATCGTCGGCTCCTAATCCCGATTTGTTCCACGCGATGCTCTGTCGTGTGACGTTTTCACGATCGTCGGTTCCTAAGCCCGATTTCTTCCATGTGATGCTCTTACACGTGACATTTTCACGATCTTTGGCTCCTAAGCCTGATCTATTCCACGCGATGCTCTTCCGCGTGACCTTTTCACGATCGTTGACTCTTAACTCCTATCTATTCCATGGTATGCTCTCCCACGTGAGGTCTTCATTATCTACTTGCTTCTTGACCCAATATTATTAAGGCTCAAAGGCTCGTAACCTTTGCCTCATTCTCGATTTCATTTCAAAATGATTATTGGCTACTAATCTCAACCCTAAATCACGCGATATAAAATATGCAATGTCGCACCTCAGACGATGAAGAACCTTTCCTCAAATTACGTCTCATTACAACACATGCATTATCGTACAATAACATAACGTTTTTTTTTAAAAAGAGTAGTACACTACTACTGTTAATCTGCAAAGCATTTTGAAATCATAATTAGTTTATAATTTCAAGAAATATACTAACTATCAAATTTGATTTTATTAGTTTTTTTAGATGCAAGTGTTATAGATTGCAACTTAACACCCTAGCAGCCTCGCTGCTATGACAACACGCATTGTAACGGCCACATCGGTTTGTAAAATATTCACAATGGACTTCTAAAAGTGTGCATTGTTGATCAGTCACAAAATTGTCCCACCCACGGGCAAAGAAATGACAGTTCCCTATGGATATCAACGGTTTCCGCTCTGTGTGTGAATACCCATTCTTGCATAGCACGCGACTTCCTCAATGGTGTTTTTATGAACAACTTTTCGCAGTGAATGGAAGTCATGAATCACAGACATAATACATTTCATCTAGTTTACAGACTTCGACGGTCGATACAACATTGCTATGGAAAGGCTACACTTCTTAGCTACCTTGACCCAACATCCTATCGGCATCTTTGTCGCATAACATTCTTATAAGCAACCTTGCTGAATTGTCATCATATCATCACTGTTGCACATTGTCCAAATAGCAGCCTTGTTGCATACTGTCAAGCCATCCATGCGCTAGAAATGGCAATGGGGCAGGTTCGGGGCGGGGCAGGGTATCCCATACCTGAATCCGAAATCAAAATTTGTCCTCATCCCCGACCCAATACCCGACGGGTTCCTTATCGGGGCGCCCCATCGAGGCTGAAAATTTCCCCAAACCCGACCCTAAACTCAAAATCCGACATCGACCCAAAGATCGAAATCTATGCCAAAAAAAATAAACTAGTTTGGAAAAATCTACAATGGAACAATAAGAAATTAAAACTTTACATAGGATTACAATACCAACTTTTACGGTTTTACAAATTCAATAATATATTTAAACCTTACATGAACCTCATACACTCCATCTTCATTTCCATCTTCGTTAAACCTTACATACGTTTTTATTATGCTTAATAATATATTTAAATAACCAAAGTTCTCATCTCCTTCAAACCATAAGATCTGAAGGATATTACAGATGTTTAGACTTCCATTGACTAAAATGATTGTAAGAGTTAAAGTTGATGGCCAATAGCCTTGCATATTAAGCATATCATCTAAACCCTTCAATCTCTCCATTCCTTAACTAATCAAGTAACGAATCTTTTTGCTTGTCATTGCAATCTTTGTTCTTCTCCATTTCTTGTCTAACTATTTGCATCAATTCGCCTAGAAACATATTGTTACAAATCAGATACATAGTTTTAATCAGATAAACTCATATGTGTATTTGATATATATATATATATATATATATATATATATATATATATATCAAATACACATATGAGTTTATCTGATTAAAACTATGTATCTGATTTGTAACAATATGTTTCTAGGCGAATTGATGCAAATAGTTAGACAAGAAATGGAGAAGAACAAAGATTGCAATGACAAGCAAAAAGATTCGTTACTTGATTAGTTAAGGAATGGAGAGATTGAAGGGTTTAGATGATATGCTTAATATGCAAGGCTATTGGCCATCAACTTTAACTCTTACAATCATTTTAGTCAATGGAAGTCTAAACATCTGTAATATCCTTCAAACTCCATTTTGTTGACCACAAATGTTTTGCATGGGGAGTCAAAGAATAATGACAAAATTGTTCCTACTGTCTTGATCTTCTTCTCCGCGGGTATGTTATCTACACAAACCTTAATTTGATTTCAAGTTTGTTCACCAGTTGTCGTTAATCCATTCCATGGATTTTCTTGCCCTGTTGAAATCTATTCGGATTTGTTTCTTGTTCTCCGATCTCGCAAACTCAAGATATGTTCAGATGTTTCAATTTAGGAATTTAACATTGTTCTTCCAAGTTCTAATTGCAACTCAATTTGAGTTAATAGGTTTAACATTTATGGTAAATTGTTCTTCTAGGTTCTAATTTTCATATAGTTTTTTACCAAATACATTATTCTCAATTCTAATTAAACCATCACTACACCACTATTTCACAATTGACACATGAATGCAACATTTCTCCTTCTATGTAAGTCAATTTTTATGTTCCATTTTGAATAATTTCTTGTTTTTTTTTGCACTTTATTTTGTAATTTCATAAAGAAAAAAAGATGGAATCACTTGAGCGACAATAACAACCAACTCAACGGGCAAATTTGGGTGAGCCTTGATGATATTCCCAATCTTCAATATGTAACTTTGTTTTATGAGCTCTAGATATATATGTGATAGATTTAAGACTCATTTTGTCGTAATATATATGGGTTTGTCTCATACTGTCCTTTCCCTCAGCAAATGATTCTCAGTTGGTCCCTGCAAGGTTTATACGGATACCAATAAGAAGAAACCTGAAAACAACCGGGTTGAATTGATTGATACATGAAGTAATATAAATCTCCACAAAGGTAATTAGGCCCTGATCGATGTCCATTATATCAATCTATTTTTTTTCAACAACATAATTGAGCTTCTTCTCCATATGCTCTTACTTTTCTTTGATTATGTTACAGATTCACTAATTAAACATCAGTTGGTTTTGCGTAACCACAATTTCATTGACTCCTGTGTATATCGAGGATGCAAAGTTAAGGGTATATATTTTGGATTGTGAAAACAATTTTGGTTTCATTCATAAATGTGCATGATGTTCTTGACCTAAATACTCCACCTCACTTCCCTGATTGTTTCTCTGTTTTCTTCTCCTTCCTTCCTTTAGTGATTGCTCGATTCCACAAAATCACTATTGAGTTCAAAACGATTTTGCTTCAGGTATGAACTACATATTAATTGTTTAATGTTGTTTAACTGATAATTGCCTTAGATGAAATGCCTAATATATTAGATAATTGGACTTTTTCTTATTGCCTAATAAGTGCTCGACTAAATGCCTAAGAGATAAGATGACTGTAACTTTGCTTAATGTTGTGTCGTTCAAACAACAAAGAATTGAATGACCTCCTGAAAGCTCTTGTTAGAGAACAAGCAACCAATATGTTCTTATGCTTATTTGATGTATCATGTTTCACTCTATTCCTAATTATAGGGGTTTTATAATGCACTTCATTATAATCATGCTTAAGGTCACAAAATGGTAAGTTTAGACTTGTAGTTTAATCATTCTTCTAATCTTATCAATGATTCATCATCCAAATAAAAGGACATGATATCATCAGGTAAAGAATCAGATGGCCTATCATGATACTCAAAAAACATATAATATAGCACATCCTCTAAATAGCATCAGGGGCATCATATTTGATGATAAAATGAAACTAAAGCCCATATAAATGCAAATATAATCAAATCATGGCTTGATATAAACCGGCCATATTAAATAGAAATGTTTATGTTAAGAATAATATGTGGAAATCATAGGTATAGAAGATGTTTACTGTTTTAGACCTGCTTTATCATTATTTCTTGTGCTCTTGGCATGTAGGGGACCTCAATCTTTAAGAATTTGGGAGTTATGGTTCTTGAGGATATGATATACCTTTATACCAAATACATGTCAAAGGGCCTACAGTCTTATCAAATTAACAATGTTATTGTCATTTGTTATTATAGTAGTATAATTGATTGCATGTATGTACAACTCACTAAGATATTCCATGAGACCATGATTGATCAATTTCATTTTTATATGATTATGAATGAATGTGCTTATGTTTCTTTAGGTGTAATAGAAACATAAAAATAACAATATGTAACCCATAATAAGGACATACTTACATTTCTACACATCAAATAGTAGTGTAATTACAGTCCTAACCTATAATAGCAACATATTTGTCTCTACTGATGACAAAATATTTCATTGTTAAAAAAGGCAAGTACATTGATGTTATGTGTAAAAAATAGAAATATGTTCTATTCCCTGAATATGCCCTTCTTTTTTAAAAAATGGATAAATAAATTGTTTTATATTGTTTTACTAAGCTTTTGTGTTACTTGCAAGGGAATTATGGGGTACATGTGTAGTGTATGGATGATACATTGCTTGTTGTCCTATTTATTTGGATAAATTTTAAAGTCAATATATTGTTCGCTCAGTTGATGAAAGTGTCTCTATAGTGTCACTATGATATGCACCAAAACATGGTCACATGATGGTATGCTTTTTTTGTACAGTGGGTTTAATATGAAAAATGTGACACATAGCAATATCAAATTTATGAGATTTTTAATGGTACAAGATTTGATGGTTAATTTTCCAAATTGCCATATCATATACCGAAGAGGTTAAGAAAGGAGAGGTGTCCAATGTCCCACTACCTCAAATTAATCTCTTTGGAGCAAAAGATTTACTGTAAACTATTCTTAGTGATCATATGAAGAACATATTGTTGAAGATAAAGAAGCAGGACATGCCGGACAAGGTAAGGTTCCATGGGAAAGTTATAATTAGGTGATTCAATATTTTTTTTGGTGATTATATGGTTTTAGTTTCTAGAATAATTACTTATTTTCTATGAATCTTATGTTCTGGATATCTTATCAATCAAATACTGATATGCATTAATTTTGCTTTCTAGCATATTATCTATTGACTTTTTGGGTGGTTGACTATTGCATCATGATCATTATGCAACAAGAAGCTAAATGCTCGTAGTCTTCCAATTTTGATGAGCTTCAAGGCTCTTCTTCAACTCAACAAAAATAAAATGGCAAGAATCATTTTTAGAGTCTCTCATATGAACTCATCCTTCTTAATAGGTTATAAAAAATGCTTGAGGTAAAAAATAGCCTTGGAATCATGTATAAATTTTGAAGACTATGCTTTAATCATAGTCTTGGGTCGTGCTTATCATGGGCCTAGAACCTTCTATATATATATATATATATATATATATATATATATATATATAAGATAAAGTAGAATGAAACCCATACAATGTTAACTAAATTATGCTAACAGATGAACAACCCATAAAGCAGAATGCAATCAATAGTTAAAGAAAAAATCAACAACTTACACTCCTATGATAAAAGCGGATTACATGTTTATCAAATCATATTTACTTAAATGTGGTTGTGTATGAAATTAGCAAAGACATCGACTGTTTATGAAATGGGGATTTGAAATAAGCAAAGAAACCGACTGTGAATGAAATCAACAAATACATCGATTGTGTATGAAATCAGCAAAGAACATATTTTATATAACTATGTGTAACACCCATAAAAATCATGCCAAATTTAAACTTTTCCAAAACACTTAAAACCATTTAACATTACATAATTTGTTTTCAAAATAATAAATATAAGAGTATCCCAATATCAAATCATGAAATCATAACAGCAGGAGGAACGGTACGATCATGTCTTCGCCTTTCCACAGTCACCAGAGGTACCTGAAATAACAAACTGAAATTGTAAGCCTGAAAGCTTAGTGAGCTACCCCCAAAATACCCATACCCGCGATAATATACATATAATCATAAACAACATACTATGGGTCCAATCAGCCATCGGGTTGGAATACCTCAGGCCCACAACCAACATGTTGGAATGCCCACATACTATGAGTCCAATCATCCTCGGGATGGAATGCCCAGGTCTATTGGCCTCCGCACAAAGCAAATAAGCCTCAACCGCCAAACAAACATGTGCACATATATATAACAAACAAACACATAACAGTCTATAGACAACAACTAATCTAACGGATCATACCACATAGCACATAATACCATCCGATCTAACAGATCATACCACATACTACTTAATATTATCCTACCCTCTAGGATACCGATCTAACAGATCATACCACATACCACATAATATTATCCTACCCTTTAGGATACCGATCTAACAGATCATACTAACATAACGTAACCAGATAACAATCCAAAGGGCCGGCCTTGGTGCCTTAGACCCTTGAGTATAATGAGGATAACTCACCTGACACTGCTGAAATCCCACAGATAAAACTCCAGTTGTTGGTTGATTGATTCCTGAACTGTCAACATCAAACAAAACCCAATTAATAATTGGGTTCCAAGCCCAAAGTCCAATTCATACACTAAAGGCTCAATAGTCAAGTAATGGGCCAAAAGCCCAATATATGGCCCAATTTTCCAAATTGGGCCCATACCTCTACATGGTCTTTCTTTACAGCCCATCCAATTATTCTAGTCCAACTCTTTGTATTCCCATGACCTAATATCACATAATCATAAAGGCCCAATTATGGCCCATCTATGGCCCACTTTTCCAAATTGGTCCCAAGACTCTGACATGGGCCTCATCCTAAAATCCATACAATTATTTTGGTCCGTTTACTTGTTCTTGGATAGCCCATCAATATTCCAATAACTAAGACCCAAGTGAAATTAGGGTTTTCACAGGAAATGACGATTAAGGTTAAGTGTTCCTATTTAACCCATTAAGGACTTATTCCATTAAAGACTTAATCCATTAAGTCCAATATTGCCCTAGGTTAATTTTCCAATGATTATAATTTAATATTTTAAGTTCATTAAATAATTCAGATGCAGTCCCGATAAGTCCTAAATTAGGGTTTCATGGCATTAGGGTTTTCCAAACCCTAATTAGGGTTTCCAACCCATATTAGCCCAATAGGCCCAATAACTAGGTCCTTTGGCCAATTAGGGTTCATTAGACCCATTATGATTCCACTAGGCCCATTAATATTTCACTAAGCCCATTAGGGTTTCAAGCATCCCAACCAAATCAACACAACAAGGCAAAACACACCGTCACTCGACACGGCGGCTGGTGGCGACAGCCACCAACCTACGGCAGCCACTTTACAATGCTAAATCTCAAAATAAACACACACTATACAAAATAAACACAAACAACCACCCTATGGTGGCCGGTGGTGGTGGTAGATAGTGGCAGCCACCACCTCACGGTGGTGGTGGTTGTTCTTGCAGTTTTCGGCCAAACAACCCTACACGTGTCACAACTAGAAATTTTTGTGCCTTGTAACTACAACACTTATGTCAATTATGAATCAAAAACATGAAAGCATGTATGAGTCTTACTCTATAACAACAAAATTTCAATCAAACACTTCATACAAGCACTACAAATAGTCAACAAACAATTGGAAACCTTAGAAATCCTTGTTTAAGTTCATTTTGGATTAGGATTTCCTTATTGGGACCAATGGACCAATAAGCTTCCAATTGGACTATCTTGGGCTTAGAACTCTTGAATGGGTTCTAATTGGACCCACTTCCATTTATTTCAATATTGTGGGCCATATTAGGCCTATAATGAAATAAATTATTTAAATGAACCATATTGGGCCATAATTAACCTAATTTAGCCCTAATAGGTCATAAAAATCACATTTATATTTATTTGGACCAAAAATCACTCAACATAACCACGAAAATTAGGCTTAACCATTTAAGGCCCAAAACTCTCTTCTCTTTCCTCCAAATCTCGGCCCAAGCCCAACCAAAGAAGGAAGAGTTGACTTGTGAGGTTGCCGCCTCATTTATACATCACATACCTCCATGCATGGACCAACATGCATCTAAGTTAGTCACCTCAACTCTCTCTCTCTCTCTCTTCTTCTTCTTGATTCTCGGCCGAGAGCCTCCCAAACATACACACTTCATCCAATTTTCTTAAACAAACTCTCTCAAAGAACATCCTCACTTTTCTTCATCAAATTTTCGAGAATCAAGAGCTTTTCAAAAAGACTTTCCACAAAAATCATCATTCAAGGTAAGTTTATATTTAGATTTATGATCTAGTATCAAACATCTCATCTTAACTCATGCAAATTCATGATCTAACTCCCTAGAACCATCTAAGTTCGAAAACTTCCTCAAAAAGTTGCTAGGGACGAAATCTTCTCTCAAATCTTCATCAAAACCAAATCCAAACCACAAGGTGAGTTTCATACCCCCCTTCTTTTCGGTTTTTATAAGTTTTTATGGGGGAGAATACAAGTAAATGTGTATATCTATGTGTAAATGTATGCTATGTGTGATTTGATGCATGTATGTGTGTGATATCATGTGTTTGTGATGAATATGTTATCCAAAAAGTGTGTAAAAACCGAGATCTAAAGCATGGGGAAGGAAATAAACATAACTTAAACTATTTTACACTAATCAAGTCAAGAAAAATAGTTTATATGGTTAGGATGAACATACTTGAACATAAAACTCATTTTTGGGCTTAAATTGTCAAAAATACAAAATCTGGGGTCCAAACCGACAAATTATAAATTCTGGAGGATCAAAAGGGTCCAAACAGTTTCAATGTTAATTTTTCTGGACAACAACATTTTTGAGGGGCTTAAAATGTAAATTTTGGATTTAATGGGCTAAATTTGGGCTTTTCGGCCCAATAAGCTTCAAATTTGCGAGATTTCTAAATTTAAGGGGCTAAAAATGAAATTTTCTGTAAAACAGGGGATTTGAAGTGTATAAAAACTATTACAATGGTCAAAAATGCCTTTCAAATTCAAAAAGGATAAAAAAAATGTAAAAATTCTCTATTTTGGGCCAAAACTGTAAAAGTTGCGAAATTGGGAGTTTTAACCGAGAAAACATTATTCTGGAAGGACTAAAGCTGTTTACAAAACAAAATTGGGTTAAAAATGTCTTTTCAACAAGTTTATGATACAAAAGTGTCAAAATAATGTTTTAAGGACTAAAATGAAATTCTTTTATATAAAGGACTAAAAGTGCTACTTTTATAAAAGAAAGGTTGTGAAAAGGTAAAAATCTTACTTTTAAACAAATTAATTTATTAAGACAAAATACAAGATCTAATAACTACCGACGAAACGTAAAAACAGATACACTCTCAATAACAAATATCGTTACAAAACGAATTGATTCGGTCTCGAATCAATAACAAAATGAAAAAAATCAATAAACCAAAGTATTTCAATAAACACGCGATAACTATGAGGAGCCAATAAACAAACTTTGGGCTTGAAAGTTTCAAATCGTGCTTGTTGGGCGTTGCTAGCCCAATAACATGATCTTTGGGCCCGAAGGGAATACGCTTACATGTTAATGGGCCTTCTATGACCCAATTCCATGTAAAAGGACTTCAATAGCTCTAATGTGTTATTGGGCCCTGATGGTCCATTAGTACTGCTAGTGAGGTCGAGAAGTCAAATGCGAGTTGGTCCAAGTGCTTTTCGCATTCCCGATAGCCTTGATTAACTTATGGAAATAAAGAGGGCTTTGTACCCTCCTTTCTCCTCGGTTGACCGACTTATGAGAATTCGAGTAAACAGATTCGTGACGTTAAACAAGAGAAGTCAGGGTGGTTGGATTATGTGAGTAGTATGGACGACGCCTCAAGGATCGTTCGTAATTTGTAGTTATAAACTAGTCATTTTCATTAATGCGTGATTGTAACAACTCACAAACCTTAATTAATCCAATGTCACCTGGGTAATCAAAAACAATCATCGTATAGGTATAACAATAAACAAGTCATGTAATTTACGTATTGGGAAAACATCGGGTTTTCCCGGGAAGTTCAACATTTTCACCTATGTGATGTAAACAAAATTCAACAATTGTACATGTTTTCAAAATCGACAAGCATATTTACGGATCTTCACACTTTTTATAAACAAATACTCTTTTCAGAAAATATCGGATTTTCTGTTTTTTTTTTCAAACTTCACAAAAATCATTTTTCCATAACATTACTTATGAACTCACCAACATTTCATATGTTGACGTTTTCCAAAATAACTTGTATTCTCAGGTACCAGGTAAGCCGAAGAATAAGTATCAAGTTATGTCATGGTGTTTTGCTTAGATTATTTATCGAACGATTTATGTTATGAAAATTGTAATGTTTAAAACAATGTACTGAATGTAAACAATATCAGTTGTAATATTTCAATGCATGGTGATGAATGATGTTATGATTCATGTATAATCATTGTGATGGTATTCAATTTAAGTTGCAAGAGCCCTCAGACGTTTCCGCCGTCCGGTTCGGGGGTGTGACAGGTTGGTATCAGAGCTCTGTTTATAGTGAACTAGCATATCTAACCACACATTGATATGCAACTATAAACCAAAAAGAGGGACTAACACAACTCTGAACAAAACAAATAAAACATAACAATAAAAACATCCTTTCTTGTATTAGGAAAAATAACATTATACCGAACCAAACAAGATAATGCTAGTATCTCGGTTAAGCCAAGACTGTTCTTAGTCGTATCAAGGAGTGGATGTAGCCTGATCAACTACATTTCCTCCAAGGTACAACTATCACATGTCCTGAGGAAATCGTGATAACTAGGGAACCTAAAAACATACCCCTTTACCCCCAAGAAGAGAACATCCGTTCAGTCTATACAATAGTTGTAGCGTCTTAGGAATAATGTTAGCATATTTACGCACTCTCGCAGACAGCATGGCTGGTTTCCATCACCCCGGAGATCCTTACTTCTCTAATCAGGGAAATAATGGATGGTTGGACGAAGAGCCTGAAGAAGAGCCTGAGGAAGACCACGAGGAGGAATCTAACGGGGAATCGGAGGCAGAAGTCGAGGGCGAACCTGCCGAACCAGTAGAAGAACAGGAGGAGGAAGAAGATGAAGGAAGCTTCGAGGAGGAACCCAGCGATAACAAAGGGGGTGATTCGGACGCGGAGTCTGAAGTCATCAACCCCCTTACCCGATTAGGGTGCCCGCTTACCGGGTGGACCCCACTGGCCCTACACCCCCTTGGGGTATTGATCTTTGGAGATGGAGCAGGTAGCAGGGACAACGAAACCCCGTTCGGCATGTCACGTGAGTTCTTTGACCTGAGGGATGGAGGTCCGGCTGATCGAGTCCTTCCGGTCATGGTGAGACGATTACGGAACACCGACGACCTAGCTCAGAGCACCGCCGACCAGGTACGCCAGATGTGGGATAGGGTCGAGCGTGCAGAGCAGGAGACATGAGACGTCCTTCGAGAGTTCCACATGAGGCTGGTGAGGTGGGAGTCCCGACTCCGGGACGCAGAACGACATGTGGCTCGTCTTCAGGGAGCATCCACTTCCTCAGCCCCACCCCCGGGCACATCTCACCGCGACTAGGAATAACAGTATCAGTCTTTAGTACTATGTCATTAGGATCCATGCTATGTACCCCGACTCTATGTTTAAGTGACTACACTACTCATAGAGTCGTTATGCTGTCGAACTAGTATCACTTATGTATGCTCTTACGAGCAAAATTTTCATGTATCAAATGCGGATAATATTAGTAAAAATTTTATATGTTTTACTTTGACGTTGTAATCTGCTATGTGTTACATATCCATGATTGTGTGCCAAATTGTGAAAGTACCTAAGTTCGTGCCTCACACCTAGCTTATAGGATCACACTCTCACAAAAAGCACAGATACTCAACATCTTTCTGTTCCATGGCAGAAAGATGCCTCGACGACCCACCCGCAAAAACCCTGAGCCAAACCCTCCCGAGTTCAACTCTGTTGCTTTTCAGGCAGCGGTGTCGGCTGCGGTCACCGCGACAATGGCCCAAATACACCAAGGGAACAATGGAGGAGTCAACGGACCAGGCGCCGGAAGTTCGAACAACGGGACGAATCAAGGACCTACCAAAACATGTTCCTACAAAGACTTCACCAACGCCAAACCACGAACCTTTAACGACACTGGAGGAATGATCACCCTGAAACGATGGATCGAGAAAGTGGAATCGGTATTCGAGATACGCGATTGCCCTGAAGAGATGAAGGTAAAGTTTGCCGCATGCACTTTCTTTGACCAAGCGCTCACTTGGTGGAACGGACATGTGGAAGCCATGACACTCCCCGTAGCCAATTCCATGCCATTGACAAAGATGAAAGAAATGTTGATGGTCGAGTATTGCCCTCGAGGTGAAATTCAGAAAATGGAACAAGAGCTGTGGAACCTCACCGTCTGAAACTCGGATATAGATGCACACATATCAAGGTTCAGTGAACTGTCTCTGCTATGCCATGGCATGATTACCTCAGAGGGTAAGAAGATCGAGCGATTCATATGGGGACTAACCTCCCCGATCCAAGGAAACGTGATAGCTGCAAATCCCGAAACTTTCGACAGTGCCAAGAGATTGGCCAAGAAGCTGTATGACCACAACAACAAGAAGGGTGAGAAGCCAGTGGAGACTGAAGTTAAGAAGGAAAATGATAGCAAGAAAGGGAAGAACAACAAGAGGAAGGGACGTCAAGGCTCCGAATCGTCCAAGAAGCAGCAAACAGTGGCAGTTAATGCTGCAACCACTCAAGTTCCATCCACACCACATGCTCCAGCCTCAGCTGCTCCAAGTGCTCCTAGACCTTATTCCGGTAATCTTCCCAATTGCAACAAGTGCGGTCTCCATCACAATGGAGAATGCAGAGAGATGTAGTGCACCAGTTGCAATCGAAAGGGACACACGACAAGGTATTGCAGGACTTACCCTCCTCAGAACCAACAACAGGGAAACAACAACAACAATAACCGCAACAACAACAACACCAACACTGGCGGCAACAATGCAAGACCTAGCCACACCTGCTATGGATGTGGAAGGACTGGGCATTTCCGTTGAAATTGCCCCAACAACAACAATCCCGGAAATGGAGGAACAGGAAGGGTGCTGACCATGGGTCAGGGGGAAGCTATTCAGGATCCCGCTGTTGTTACCGGTACGTTCCTCCTAAACCATACTTATGCATGCATTCTATTTGATACCGGAACAGAGCGAAGTTTTGTGAGCAATAAGTTTAAAGAATTGTTAAAACAACAACCCCAGAAGCTTAATGAAATCTTTACGGTGGAAATGGCCAATGGGAAAACCGAATCCACTGGGGAAATCTACATCGGATGTACCCTAACTCTAAATCAACACGTCTTTCGAATAGACTTAATGTTTGTTTCCATTAGGAGTTTCGATGTGATTATTGGCATGGATTGGTTAAGCCCTCACCATGCTGAAATTATGTGTCACGAGAAGGCCGTTCGCCTTCACCTTCCCGATCACGAAACCCTAGTTATTTACGGAGACAAACCTAGCACGAACCTTCGCCTCATCTCGTGCATCCAGGCACAAAAGCATCTGTGAAAGAACGATTTGACGTTCCTGGATCATATAGTGGATAAAACCAAGGAAGAGGTTAGCATTCAAGACATTCCAGTAGCGCGTGAATTCCCAGACGTATTTCCTGAAGATCTTCCTGGAGTACCCCTAGAGAGATAAGTTGAATTCCGAATTGATCTTGTTCCAGGAGCAACTCCCCTTGCTAAATCGCCTTACCGACTAGCTCCTGTTGAGATGCAGGAATTGTCCAGCCAACTCAGCGAACTCCTGGGCAAAGGATTCATCCGACCCAGCTACTCGCCATGGGGAGCTCCGGTCCTCTTTGTCAAAAAGAAGGACGGATCTTTTAGGATGTGCATCGATTACAGGGAGCTAAACAAGCTCACTGTCAAAAATCGCTATCCACTCCCACGAATCGACGATCTATTTGACCAGCTCCAAGGAGCTAGTTACTTCTCTAAGATAGATCTACGATCCGAATACCATCAACTCAAGGTCCGGGAAGAGGATATTCCTAAAACCGCTTTCCGAACTCGTTACGGACATTATGAATTTGTCGTAATGCCCTTCGGTCTAACGAATGCCCCTGCCGCATTCATGGACCTAATGAACCAAATCTTTCAACCATTCCTCGATAACTTTGTTATCGTTTTCATTGACGACATTCTAGTCTATTCCCGAACCGAAGAAGAGCATGGCCAACATCTCCGACAAATCCTGGAAACCCTGCGAACGGAGAAGCTATACATAAAACTCTCCAAGTGTGAGTTCTGGCTCCGTAGCGTGAACTTTTTAGGTCATGTTGTTATTCAGGGAGGAATACATGTGGATCCTTCTAAGGTCAAAGCCGTTGAAGAATGGGCAATTCCGACGACACCCACAAAAATTCGCCAATTCTTAGGCCTAGAAGGCTATAGGAGGTTCATTCAGAACTTCTCTAAGATCGCCAAGCCACTTACCTCACTTACACAAAAGGTCATACCATTCAAATGGACGGACAAACAAGAAGTTGCATTCTGAACTCTAAAACAAGCACTCTGCAGTGCCCCGGTACTATCTCTACCAGAGGGAACAGAAGATTTTGTGGTCTACTGCGACGCGTCAAATCAGGGTTTAGGTTGCGTTCTCATGTAGCGTGGAAAAGTGATAGCTTACGCATCCTGCCAACTAAAGACACACGAAGTGAATTATACAACCCATGATCTGGAATTGGGAGCAGTGGTCTTCGCTCTGAAGATTTGGAGGCATTACCTCTATGGTACGAAGTGCACCATCTTCACGGACCACAAGAGTCTCCAGCACATCTTGAATCAGAAAGAGCTGAATATGAGGCAACGAAGATGGGTTGAACTATTAAACGATTATGAGTGTGAAATCAAGTACCACCCAGGCAAGGCCAACGTGGTAGCTGATGCCTTGAGCCGGAAAGAGTACTCTGATCGTCGCGTGAAAACTCTCTCAATAACCATCCAATCTCACTTAACCACTCAGATCAAGGTAGCCCAGTCAGATGCCATGAAGGCGGAAAACAGAGCAAGCGAAGCATTACGCGGAATGGAGAAGAATCTCGAGGTGAAAGAGGACGGAGTATACTATTTCATGAACCGTACTTGGGTCCCTGAATTTGGAGGATTTAGGGAGGTAGTCATGAATGAAGCTCACAAGACGCGATACTCCATCCATCCAGGTTCGGACAAAATGTACTTGGATATTAAACAACATTATTGGTGGCCTAACATGAAGGCAAAAATTGCCACTTATGTCAGCAAATGCCTTACTTGCGCCAAAGTAAAAGTGGAATACCAGAAGCCCTCAGGGTTATTACAACAACCAGAAATCCCCGAGTGGAAATGGGAAGGGATTTCTATGGACTTTGTGACCAAGCTACCCAAGACGTCAGATGGATTAGACACAATATGGGTAATAGTCGACCGACTGACGAAATCCGCCCATTTCCTGCCAATAAAAGAATCCTACAAGATGGAGAGACTGACAAGAATATACATCCGAGAAATTGTGAGGCTTCACGGAGTGCCAATATCTATCATCTCAGATAAAGATAGTAGGTTCACTTCACGTTTTTGGCAATCACTTCAGAAGGCACTTGGAACCCATCTCGACATGAGCACTGCTTATCACCCACAAACGGACGGTCAAAGCGAACGAACCATCCAGACGCTCGAAGACATGCTTCGTGCATGTGTGATAGACTTTGGGAAGTCCTGGGATACCCACTTACCCTTAGTTGAATTCTCGTATAACAACAGTTACCATTCGAGCATCAAAGTCGCTCCTTTCGAAGCGGTACATGGACGTAAGTGTAGGTCACCGTTGTGTTGGGCTGAGGTGGGCGACACCCAGCTAGCAAGGGAACTAGCATCAGACAAGACGTTAACAGGACTGGAGATCATACGTGAAACCACGGAAAAGATAGTTCAAATCAGAGCTCGACTACAAGCCTCGCGCAACCGACAAAAGAGCTACGCTGATAGACGGCGAAAGCCCTTAGAATTTCAGGTCGGGGATCGAGTACTATTAAAAGTTTCACCCTGGAAAGGGGTCATTCATTTTGGAAAATGGGAAAACTGAACCCACGATACATTGGACCTTTCGAGATCCTTGCCCGAATAGGTCCAGTGGCGTACAGACTGCAGCTACCCGCTGAGCTCAGCAGTTTACACCCCGTGTTCCATGTTTCCAATCTAAAGAAGTGCCTATCCGATGAAACTCTCGTCATTCCCTTGACGAAATTGAAATCAATGAGAATCTCCTGTTCGTTGAAGAACCAGTCGAAATCATGGACAGGGAGGTGAAGCGTACTAAGCAAAGTCGCATCTCGATCGTGAAAGTACGGTGGAACGCGAAGCGTGGGCCAGAATTCACGTGGGAACGCGAAGACCAAATGAAGCAAAAGTACCCTCATCTATTCTAGCATTCTCAAATCTAGCTTTCAAAAGAGTTTCGGGACGAAATTCCCTCTAACGGTGGGATAATGTCACAACTAGAAATTTTTGTGCCTTGTAACTACAACACTTATGTCAATTACGAATCAAAAACATGAAAGCATGTATGATGCTTACTCTATGACAACAAAATTTCAATCAAACACTTCATACAAGCACTACAAATAGTTAACAAACAATTGGAAACCTTAGAAATCCTTGTTTAAGTTCATTTTGGATTAGGATTTCCTTATTGGGACCAATGGACCAATAAGCTTCCAATTGGACTATCTTGGGCTTAGAACTCTTGAATGGGCTCTAATTGGACCCACTTCCATTTATTTCAATATTGTGGGCCATATTAGGCCTATAATGAAATAAATTATTTGAATGAACCATATTGGGCCATAATTAACCTAATTTAGCCCTAATAGGTCATAAAAATCACATTTATATTTATTTGGACCAAAAATCACTCAACATAACCACGAAAATTAGGCTTAACCATTTAAGGCCCAAAACTCTCTTCTCTTTCCTCCAAATCTCGGCCCAAGCCCAACCAAAGAAGGAAGAGTTGACTTGTGAGGTTGCCACCTCATTTATACATCACATACCTCCATGCATGGACCAACATGCATCTAAGTTAGTCACCTCAACTCTCTCTCTCTTCTTCTTCTTGATTCTCGGCCGAGAGCCTCCCAAACATACACACTTCATCCAATTTTCTTAAACAAACTCTCTCAAAGAACATCCTCACTTTTCTTCATCAAATTTTCGAGAATCAAGAGCTTTTCAAAGAGACTTTCCACAAAAATCATCATTCAAGGTAAGTTTATATTTAGATTTATGATCTAGTATCAAACATCTCATCTTAACTCATGCAAATTCATGATCTAACTCCCTAGAACCATCTAAGTTCGAAAACTTCCTCAAAAAGTTGCTAGGGACGAAATCTTCTCTCAAATCTTTCATCAAAACCAAATCCAAACCACAAGGTGAGTTTCATACCCCCCTTCTTTTCGGTTTTTATAAGTTTTTATGGGGGAGAATACAAGTAAATGTGTAGATCTATGTGTAAATGTATGCTATGTTTGATTTGATGCATGTATGTGTGTGATATCATGTGTTTGTGATGAATATGTTATCCAAAAAGTGTGTACAAACCGAGATCTAAAGCATGGGGAAGGAAATAAACATAACTTAAACTATTTTACACTAATCAAGTCAAGAAAAATAGTTTATATGGTTAGGATGAACATACTTGAACATAAAACTCATTTTTGGGCTTAAATTGTCAAAAATACAAAATCTGGGGTCCAAACCGACAAATTATAAATTCTGGAGGATCAAAAGGGTCCAAATAGTTTCAATGTTAATTTTTCTGGACAACAACATTTTTTAGGGGCTTAAAATGTAAAATTTGGATTTAATGGGCTAAATTTGGGCTTTTCGGTCCAATAAGCTTCAAATTTGCGAGATTTCTAAATTTGAGGGGCTGAAAATGAAATTTTCTATAAAATAGGGGATTTGAAGTGTATAAAAACTATTCCAATGGTCAAAAATGCTTTTCAAATTCAAAAAGGATAAAAAATGTAAAAATTCTCTATTTTGGGCCAAAACTATAAAAGTTGCAAAATTGGAAGTTTTAACCGAGAAAACATTATTCTGGAAGGACTAAAGCTGTTTACAAAACAAAATTGGGTTAAAAATGTCTTTTCAACAAGTTTATGATACAAAAGTGTCAAAATAATGTTTTAAGGACTAAAATGAAATTCTTTTATATAAAGGACTAAAAGTGCTACTTTTATAAAAGAAAGGTTGTGAAAAGGTAAAAATCTTACTTTTAAACAAATTAATTTATTAAGACAAAATACAAGATCTAAGAACTACCGACGAAACGTAAAAACAGATACACTCTCAATAACAAATATCGTTACAAAACGAATTGATTCGGTCTCGAATCAATAACAAAACGAAAAAAAATCAATAAACCAAAGTATTTCAATAAACACGTGATAACTATGAGGAGCCAATAAACAAACTTTGGGCTTGAAAGTTTCAAATCGTGCTTGTTGGGCGTTGCTAGCCCAATAACATGATCTTTGGGCCCGAAGGGAATACGCTTACTTGTTAATGGGCCTTCTATGACCCAATTCCATGTAAAAGGACTTCAATAACTCTAATGTGTTATTGGGCCCTGATGGTCCATTAGTACTGCTAGTGAGGTCAAGAAGTCAAATGCGAGTTGGGCCAAGTGCTTTTCGCATTCCCGATAGCCTTGATTAACTTATGGAAATAAAGAGGGCTTCATACCCTCCTTTCTCCTCGGTTGACCGACTTATGAGAATTCGAGTAAACAGATTCGTGACGTTAAACAAGAGAAGTCAGGGTGGTTGGATTATGTGAGTAGTATGGACGACGCCTCAAGGATCGTTCGTAATTTGTAGTTATAAACTAGTCATTTTCATTAATGCGTGATTGTAACAACTCACAAACCTTAATTAATCCAATGTCACCTGGGTAATCAAAAACAATCGTCGTATCGGTATAACAATAAACAAGTCATGTAATTTACGTATTGGGAAAACATCGGGTTTTCCCGGGAAGTTCAACATTTTCACCTATGTGATGTAAACAAAATTCAACAATTGTACATGTTTTCAAAATCGACAAGCATATTTATGGATCTTCACACTTTTTATAAACAAATACTCTTTTCAGAAAATATCGGATTTTCTGGGTTTTTTTTTTCAAACTTCACAAAAATCATTTTTCCATAACATTACTTATGAACTCACCAACATTTCATATGTTGACGTTTTCCAAAATAACTTGTATTCTCAGGTACCAGGTAAGCCGAAGAATAAGTATCAAGTTATGTCATGGTGTTTTGCTTAGATTATTTATCGAACGATTTATGTTATGAAAATTGTAATGTTTAAAACAATGTACTGAATGTAAACAATATCAGTTGTAATATTTCAATGCATGGTGATGAATGATGTTATGATTCATGTATAACCATTGTGATGGTATTCAATTTAAGTTGCAAGAGCCCTCAGACGTTTCCGTCGTCCGGTTCGGGGGTGTGACAACACGCAATACCTACTCGACAGAAATACACCCACACACATTTTGTTGGTAGAAAGGACCCAGCTACCCACCTAGCGGCGTACAGTGGCGCCGGAGACGCTAAAGGCTGCGGCAGGCAGCAACACCCAGCGAAGGGCGGTCTTTACGAGTTCGTTTCCTGTGACAGCAAAGTAACACACACACATAAGTGTCGCTTGAGATCCTGAAGCATCTTGTCGTCAACGGAAGTGACAGCATTAATGACTAGCGGCGACACTAACGCCAACTAAGGGAAATAGCGAAGAAGGGTGGTGGCGGAGAGAAGATGCGACCGTGGCAGGTCGCGACCTCAATTGGCAGACGGCAACAGCAACATGTCGTGTTCCCTTACACGCCCACTGCCCCAACGACCAGGAGCAACCCCTGTCTTCAAAGGAATGAACGCACAATGGTTCTTATCTTCGATGTCGGCGGTGGAGCGACGGTATCTAGGGGTCACGGTGGTTGCTTGTTGATTGGAGATGGGATGGTAGCGGCACCGGTAGGGAGGTGTGAGGGTGGCATCAGTGCCGGAGACAAAGGGGGAAGCATAAGGTGGAGAGGTGTGGCGGCTGAAGATGTTACGCTAGGGTTAGGTTTATGGGGTTATATACCCGACGCCATCCAAACTCATCCTCATAATGACAATTATGGTCCCCCCCTTCCATAAATAATTTCGAAAGTAATCCAATATTTACGCTTTCTACCCTGGCTTTGGAAATCTTCTTCGAATTAAATCTGATAATTACCATTTAAACCCTCAACATTAAAATCCTTTACACCTTAGGTACAAAATTTACCAAACATCCCCCAATATCTTAATTACGACATAATCAACCCTTCCACCACATTTCCTTTTAAATTAAATCCAAATAATCACCAAGGAGCCCCCGTATTCATAAATAATTATAAACTGAGTCCGAAACTTACACTTTTAACCCTCAACTTCTAAATTATGCCGATTAACTCCTCGAAACCAATACCCTGCATATATAATTATTGATTTTAGGGCTACTATACATTCATCAATTTATTTATTTATTTAATAAATAAGCGGGGTGTTACACTATGAAATCAAATTCAAAAAAGAAATCAACAAATACATCTTATTCAAACAATGGCATAAAAATCGAAACTTATATGAGTCGTCGTTGCCTTGCTTCATCGGAGTGAAGGCAAGGTTGCGTCGGTGAGTAGAAATCAATAAGATCATCAACGAAGTAGCGAACAAGGGAATCAATCTTCTGAGGCGTATATACGACAAGTGGAGTCGACGAAACAGAACCATTGTGAATTGTGAATGTCGACTGCAAACGGAAGAATGGAAAGCTGAGAATTTGGATACGCTCTTAGCGTTACTAGGTTAAAGTCATAATGGGCAAAAATATAATTTCATATATATATATATATATATATCGGGATGGGTGGGGTGAAAATATCTCATTCCCTGTCTCGAACCCGATAATCCTTGATAACAACCCGTTACCCAATAAGAGCAACCCGACCCATCCTGTAATCTTTGGGTTTGGTTTTTTTTTTGCCATCCCTACCCTGCGTTGCACATATCTAAGTCAACCTCGGGATCTACTACATAACACTACAACTTCTTATGGGCAAGGTCAGTTGTTCCATTAATGTTGGTGCACATTTGTTGCTCAGTCCAATGCAATTAGCTGCAAACCAATCACATCGGACTGGGGGACTTGATGGTATTGGTCCATTATGATGGCCCAATAACATGACTATGTGGCTGCTTAGTAGCAGTGATGGCCAACCTTGCCTGGCTATAATATTTCCTGCATGACACCACTTCCCGACCGCACAGCTTGCTGGCACCGCTGCCAGCTAGTTGGGCCTGAAGTGGGTTGGCCCAAGGTCTGACCTAATTCCAGTTAACCTAATTGTCCCCTATAAATATAATGTTTCCTCCTCCATGAAGGGGAAACTTCTGATCATTTGGAACTATAAAGCATCACCCTTCGTTATGCTTATACTCACACCCATCACACCTAGATGGTTCCCTCTGGCCAGGAGGAACCATGTCCCTTTACACACCAATCTGACTTGATCGTCGGAGCTTGCTCCTGAGGCATAATCCATGGGGAAACTCTAACGGTCTTGTTACTTATTGTAGTTAGGAATCCAATTGGGAACATGCTAACGACGCTCATCTCCGATCCACGATCCATATCCAACACACAAGACATGATGCCCGAATTTTGATGTCGCATCATATGGATATATCATAACTAACTTGAAGGTCTTATATTTTTGTTGGCTCAACTAGGTAAGGTTAGGTAATCGCCTTCTCATAGGTGATCTGAGTTCAAATCTTAGGAGTTTCAAATAAGGTTCACCATGAGTTTGGGATTGTGAAGCAATTCTGAATAAGGTTGCTTAGCACATCACCTATGATAATTCATATCGCCTATATTCTTGTAAATTGAGAAATCTATAGCGAGCAATAAAAAAAATATTTTGAAGAACAAAAAGGAAATAAAATATCTAACGTGAATAAAGACATGCATGAAAACCCTATATACTTTATATGTATAGTTAACTATTGATCATATACAATGACAATTTCTAAGATTTCAACCAAAATATAATCTATTAATACATTATCATTTTTTTACGTTGAAACATTACATAAGTTCAATTGAAGGTGTCTACTTGTATACCAACATCTAATATATAGAAAAATCAAAGCCCTTTTCACTTAAACATATGAGAAAGTCCATGTCCTCAAATTTGAAGAGGGCGAAAGTGAGAGTTGGAAGGTCGGTTATAAGCCATAATGATTGACTTTAGTCAATACTTAGCCCCTTATAAAAGACTAGTTGAAAGGTTATTGTAAAAAAAGTTTAAACCAAAAACTCTTTTCATTAAAAAGAACAAAATTATATCAAAATCTCACTACAAGACACACTCTCACATACATAAAAATAACCTAATCATCAAAGATAACTTATTATAACTTATAAACTAGCTTTAGTTTTTGATAAGCTACTTTGAAATAGAATTTGATTTGAGAAGCTTATGAATTTTTTTCAAAAATATTCCAAATATATCTTTAATTATATATTATGTTAATTTTTAGTTATATAGCCAAGTATCTATTTATGTAAATTTACATTTACTATCTAGCTTATAGCTAATTTTTACCAAAGACTATTAATTTATAAAGTAACTTATAAGTTACTAGCTAGTTTTTCAGAGTTTTTAATCTAATTTGTCAAATAGAGCCTTGAGAGGTCCGAGAGAGAGTGAGAAAATAGGCGGGAGAACTATATAAGCCTATAAATACAGAGGGATACACGCGTATAAGTATACAAACACATATATCCTTCCGGTTGTCATCCGTAACTCAATGGTACACATTCCAAGATGCCAAGTACAAGCATCAAAGCAACATCCAATCCTCAACTCTACCAACAAATCCCTTTAGTTTTACATTTGTTAGAATTAGTCCTTCAAGTATTAAACTATGCACCAAACTTGTCAAGTTAGAATGGTGCTTATATGTGTAATTAAGAAATACCTTTTCAAAAACTATTTATTTAAGTCAATAAGTGTTTATAAAATTTTCTTATCTAAACATTTAAAACTTCTTATTATCAATGTCAAACTGCAATAAGTCAATAAACACTTCAAAATAAACAATCTCAAACACCCCCTTAGTTAGGACAAAACCTAATATATATGGTCTTTTATGATTTTAACAATTATTTTTAATAATTGGCAATGAACCCGCACATACCCAACCACATTTACAAAGGCGATTAAAGAACTAAAACAAATGTTTTTTGGGATGTTGAGATAGATTCTAAGATCAATCATATCAATTCTTTGGATTTTAGAACTAGACATGATATATATTCTACATGATTTTTCTCTACTCAATCATATGCAACAAGATGGAAGACTTGTTAACTTGAATTGTATATTTGAGAATGCTAGAGTGAGGTGCAAACCAAGATACATCATTTGTTTCTTTTGATCTATGGATGATTAAAGATAACACTAGTTTTAACTGTTGCAACCACAACAATAGAAATATGTTTTTCTACAATGAAACTTGTATAACTGGATTTGCACAAGTTGTATTTTAGATAGTTTTTAAACGACTGAGTATTTGCATCGTTAAAAGACAATGATTTTTCAAGGTCACAAATGAAGATGTTATAAATCATCTCCAAAATGAACTTGTAGTGAACCGGAAAATATCATTTTTTTTCATTGTGTTAATGTTATTTTACTTTTTGTACTTTTATTTTTATTATCTATTGTCTATTTAGTAGCTATCGTGTTTTAGATTGTTCTTCCACCATCTCACTCTCCTTCCCTCTTTCCCTGGTTTGGTCTGAACACACACACAAACCACATACGGCCTTTGGTTCATACACACGAACATTGTTTTCCTTTTTCAATTGTAATCAGTGAATTCTAATCAATTTTTGGTTTGAGTTTTAACCAACAATGCCTCTCCCACATAGACCATGATGTATCTTGTATCTACTATTCAAAATTTCTAGGTCCTGATGACTACTCAAGCACAGACTCTATGATTCCGAAGATCTTCGTGCATATCTCCAGATACAGAAACCCAAAACTACCATACCACCAAATCCAACTTGAACCTGCACCCACCCACAACAAAATCATTACTTTCTCATAAAAGTTTTGTAAGGAGTCATTGTTTTGACTTTTGTAACTGACCTTTGCATCAGTGATGAAGGACTTTAGCCTTTCAAAACGAGAAGCCTGAGGCATTAGAATTACTACAGTGTATTGTTTTTTGCAAGGGAAAGGTAAAGTCTTTTGCAGTGATTGCTGAGCTGTCACTGGTGTCAAGATTTTCCTAACGTCTATGCGACTCTCATCTTGAACCTGCATCAAAAAATCACCAATTATTATTCAAAAAAAAAAGTTACATGGATAAGATTGTGTGAACACAAACACTTACAGCAAATGAAGTACCAACATCCCCTGAATAGATCCTAGATTGATAGCTGTGCAATATCCGATCAAGCCACCAATAATTCTCCTGAGATTTCTTACTTTTTTTAGTTTTGTTTTTAGACTAAACAAAATCAGCTACACTCAAGGGTACCAAAAATGTAATCGACTCTTGTTTTTAACATAGATATCACTTTTTGAGTTTTTTTCATATTAATCACCTGTAGTCCATTTTCGTGGGCCCGTTGTTCAATCTCGAGTACTGTAGAGATATCTGCGTCTGAAGGTCCTTCTTCTTGAAGACGTAATATCTCATCCAAAGCAAGATCAACCTGAAAGGAAAGTCATATACTTTTCATATGATAAATGAAAAATATCCACAACTGTTTTCAAGGATCAAGATGTAAAAACACATACCAGTGCTAGAGCGACATCTGGATCACAAGAAAAGTTAACACTAATATCTCCACGAGCATTACCAACTCGCGAAGGTTTATTGCCACCAAGAAATACAGAAACACCAGCTGAGTAGATCTGGTATGAAAACAGCATTAGAGTTTTAATTAAAGTGATGAATGAATTTAGGCAATGAAGTTTACACGTGAAGCATAAAAACAAACCTGTCCATGCTTGAAACGGAGAACCTGAATTATTTTGGCTTCCAATAGTTTGCTCAAAAACCCAATGAAGTGAACGTCCTCCATCTATCATGGAAACAAATTATTACTTTATTAGTCCTCCATCTATCAAGAAATGTCACAAGCTTCTCATCAGCATACCATTTTTTCATTCTTTAACTCAACAGGGAAGCATAACTGAACAGAACACTGTGCTTCCACCATAGGGCTGCGAACAACTTCTCTACAAACAACACCATGTATTAAATAAAATTTACTTATTTTTTGTTATTAAAAGTGAAAAGGGAAAAAAATGTACAAACCGAGTTATGGTTGTGGGAAAAGTAAAAGGCAAGCCTTTCAGGTCATCACGGTTGTACTTTAAAATCGGTTCAGATGGTCTTGGGATTCCTCCCTGCAATAAAATTCCATAACACATTTCACATAATCATATTTCCAAAAGTTTTAAGTTAAATTTAAATATAAAAAACACAATTCTACTCACCAAATATTGTAGTATCAATGGCCTTGCAATATCAGGATCAATATTCCCGACAATCACCACAGTGAAAGTTGACGGGTCCTTGAAACATTTGTTGAAATATTCACATGCTTTAAATGGGTCAACTTTTCGAAGATCACTAATTCTTGTTGGCTGAAAAAAAGATTGTAAGATGTACTAGACTCTATAAGTAAACCAAAATATTTTTTTTTTTAAAAAAAAAAATCTTACCCTGAAAAAATAAGAGTTCCCATAATTAATCTCCCTCACACGGTTTGCAAAGACAGTATATGGGTCTCTTTCTTGGGCATTGACCGATTCTTCTGACATTTGCATCACAATCTTAATGTCCTCTTCCCCTGGTACCACCCCAGTTGCAAACAGTTGATAGACCAACTAGCAAGAAACATAGAATTTAAAAAATAGGATCAAGAAAAGGATATTAGGAATTTTAGCCAAAAATGTGTACAAATGATTAGTTGAACAAACCTGGAAGGCAGTTTCCAAATCGGTAGGCGAACAGTCACCGAAGAAAGTTCTCATATATGCACCAAGTTTTGTACCAATTTCAGCTCTTTTACCAGCAAGCATGTCTAGAAGTACTGAAGGCCTATAACCAAAAATACCAATTTCTCCAGCAATTGTGGAACTCATTGAACACGAAAAGTATTCGCTTTCTGGAAGTTCAGATAAACCCCCGTAGGCGTATCCTGTGAACAAAACCTGTTCAAACACAGCATTTTAATCACATGACAAATATGCACATAATAAGTTTTTACAAGTAGTAATTTTAAGTGCATGAAAACAAACCTGGTCTTCAAGGAAGTCTGTGTGCTTATAGCAGACACGCATTCCATTTGACAAAATCAGCTCAGTGACTCCAATATTTGAATATTCAGACTCCTGAACTACACTCCTATAATAGACCAAAAAAAAAAAGATTTACCAATGGGAGATTAGTAAATATACAATTTGCAGAAATGATGTCATCAGTTGCATTTCATGATGAGGAAAGTTACCCGGGGTTTGGTTTTAAAGTAACGATTTCTTCTGGGATGTGTTCTTCGTCCCAAGGGGAAATGTTTCCATCTTTCTCGAGTGAATTTATTTTTAAAACAATATTTTTTAGATCATCCACTGTTGCAGCAGCTCGAGGCTCGATTGTCTTTATCACACAACTATGTGTGGTGCGAAAATTCTCAGAATACTTTGATACCTCGGATGCAGAGATATCTACCACATCAAAAAGTAAAGCCACCATTAGTATGTAACATTCAAAAACATATCTATAAATTAATGAAGTTAACAACTTACGTGGCAAAATAGTTTTCTGAAGTTGTGCTTCATACTCAATTCCAACAACAGGTTCGCCACGAAGAAAATGCTAAAAGTTAAACACCAAGAATTAGAAAATAAAAAAACTTAAACTACAAAGATAACGATACAAGGGAATCAGTGGAATACATGCAAAAATTCCTCCCGTAAACTTGCTGACTGTACTTGGTCCCGCTCCAAATATGCAGATTCGATTTCGGACATCATTGATGCTCTTGCAACAGAGGTTTCGCGTTCAGAAAATCCATGTATCCGAACCCTAGCAATCTGAAAGAATTTATATTAGTTAACAATATTGAATCACACATTCACACTCCAACATAAAGATGGAAATGAAGTCATGAAACCTCTGTGAGCATGGATTCCAAGGCATAAAGAGTGCCTTTCTCTTTACAAGATGAAGTCATTATATACGCCTTAATTGGTTGAACAACCACATCTGCAGCAACCGAGCATGAAAAGTAAGGTGGGTCCTTCTTGCGTGACATTTTAAAGAATCTTTGATTCATCGCGTGGTAAAACATGGCTTCCACAAGTAAATTCCGGTAGTCCTTTACGGTTTTCAGCTCATCCACTTGTGACTTGCAGCTGATCATAACTGCTGACTGTGACAAAAAGAAAATTTTATATTTCATATGTTTTGTTGAATGTAACCCCAATAAACATATGATATTAGTTCTATACTATTTATTACATTGGAGATTGTAGAACACTAACCCCAGCAGCTTCAGATTCCACAAAACATGAAATACGAGGTTCCTCGTGAGATGGAACTACAAATTTGGGTATTTCCATGTAATCGGTAGCTAACACTTTACCACCAAAATGGGTCTTTATCAATTCAACAACACTCTACAAGAAAGAAAAAACAAGAGATTAAAATATAGCTTTTTGTTTGTCACTTATGATAGACAATTAGAAAGCAATTGTATCATTCTAATTTCTAACCTTTGTATCAGAAAAGTCTCCAACAGCAATAACAGCCATATTCTGGAGATGATACCATTTTGTGTAAAATCGTTTCACAGTTTCAGGAGAAACTGTCCGGATCACCTTCTCTAATCCAATTGGTAAACGCTCTGCATACTGGAATAAAAATAATTGAAATTTTAGAAAGAAATATTTTTGAGACAATGAAAAATAAAAAGAAATATTTATGACAGATACAGACCTTTGAACCTTCCATCATCAAAAGCCAATGTGCATCCTGCATTCTGCCATTGGCGTTCCTGTTTGCTCTGTACTCTTCCATTACAGCACCTCTTTCTTTTTCTAAATCCTCTGCTGATACTCGAATCTGCACACATAAAAAATATGGAAAACTGGAAGAAGGATGATGCAGATGTATGTCATGTATATTTGTTCTTACCTCTGAACTAAATTCTGCCAAGACTGAAATGGCTTGAGATAATAGCTCAGGTTTGTCAATAGGAACAAACAGCTCATAAACTGTTTCATCAGAAGATGTGACTGCATTTTGACAGGCACCAAACTCTGCTCCAATGCTTTCAAGAAATTTGACAATGTCATGATTTGTGTATTTCTTGGTTGCACTGAAAGCAAGATGCTCAACTATGTGAGCAACTCCTCGCTCTTCTTCCTCTTCCAGAACTGAACTGTCATGTATTAAGATTTTCAACCATTAATGTTCATTTCTGACTAAAAGTACTTGCTTCTATATGGGCATATACTTTACCCCAAATTTAAGGTTCTCCAACTTGCAACATAAAACAAGCAAAGGTATGAGGTATCTATGATGTAGTTAGAGGAAACACGTGGTTCTTAAGTATTAGAATGGAAGTATAACAATAAGAACCTACTAGAAACTAGCACAACCCCATGACTTGCACGTTAAAAGGATAAGTTTCATGGCCTCTTTAACACCAAAAGAAGTAAAAAAACAGGGCATGCACATATAATTATGAAAACTTTAGACAAACCAACCAGCAAACCCTAATTCACTACTGTGTCTGTAATCTCATAAATGTAAGAATAACTAAGAGCGTGTCTACACATAATATATATCTAATGAACTATGCACTGCTGGTGACATCCCATCAAGATAAAGTCAAACATAAACCTGATTTTCGAAAAAAAAAATATTACATTTCTTATAATTACATAATATACATAAAGAATTTTAAGTGCTAAACTGTTGAAAATTTCAGGTCATAAATATACACCACGTCAACAGGAAAGTAAGATAGTTTTGAACAATCTTTTTAAGTCATAAGTGACTTGAATCTTTTCCTTATTGATTCCCTGTAAACTTCCAGATTTTGACCATTTTAAATGCATCCAAATGTGCATCAACCAAATCAACTAGTCTGCTAACTGTCATCCTAATTGCTTATCCAACCAATGCATTAAGTTATCAAATATCATCTATAATTTGGCCAGAAATGTATCACAACATCAGATTTCAAGCGCAAAACTAGTACATAATCAAACATTATTTACAATTTCAACTACAACCAGCAACATTGAGTTCAAATGCATACTAATTATATACTTAGCTAAATCCTTAACTTGAATCATTCACCAGAACAATCCAACAAAAAGGCTTAAAATGAATCACTAACATTAGCAGTAACTATAAAAAATTAAGCACAGCTTTCAGATGACAAGGGAAAAAGATGAATATTAGTAAGTAGATATTAAGGCGTAACACATAGCATTTCAGGAAGATTAAATGGGAATCATGCAGTTACATTTGTTCCAGAAAATGCATAACCAAATATTATCGGATAACAAGTAAATCAATATACATCAACATTATGCTAAAACCCTTGCAAATCTAAAGTAAAACTGCTTGGCGCTAGAGTAATCAACAAAAAACAGTTTAAATAATTCAAAACGTGATGATGAATAAGAAAAAATAAACACAAATTGCAAGTGAAATTAAGCTATTATCATGCTGATAATAAATGTGTTACCCGACTCTGACGGCGAGTGCCAGCGCTGCTCTCATTTTAGGCTTGGAATTCAATCGCACATAGTAACGGAGTCCATTGTCGAGTTTACCGTAGTCCGCACCGTATGGAACATCCGATAAAACTTCTTCATAATTCAAGTCTACCATTTTCAGTGACCTAAATCTATGCTTCTTCACAATCTCCGATGACGCCTCCGCCGGTAACAAATCCATTTCTCCTTACTCCTTTCTCTTTCACACACATAAACACACTCCAAAACCACGCACAATTTCTCTCTGTCGCGGTTGAGAAGTGCCCAGAGAAGATCCGCGACGTCTTCTGTTTTATACGAGTCACTATCTCTCCACGTGTATGCCGTCGGGTTTCCTTTTCCGGTAAAGGTCAAACAAGTGAAAACATACGTCAAATCATATACGTGGCACTTACTTATTGGGTGAGATATATTTTCTTTATATTTTGACAAAACTTCAAAAATGGTCCCTGTATTTTTCAAAAATATCAAGTTTAGTCCTTAAGTTCAAAAAACCTCACAGATGGTCCTTGTGGTTTCAAAACTTTTAACATTTGGTCCTTCTGGCTAACTCCGTTACCATTTAACCGTTAAGTCAGGGACATTTTTGTCATTTCATTACACAGGGACCATTTATGAGGTTTTCAAATATTTTTTTTTTAAATAAATAAATAAATATATAATATTTAATATACAAGGGGTCCCACCCCACCCCATCTCTCTCTCTCTCTCTCTCTCTCTCTCTCTCTCTCTCTCTCTCTCTCTCTCTCTCTCTCTCTCTCTCTCTCTCTCTCTCTCTCTCTCTCTCTCTGACGAGCCTCGTCTTTATCTATCTTTCTCAGCCTTCGTCTATCTCCATATTTCTCCCTCGCACCTGAAGTCCAACGCAGACCACTGATTTGGCGAATTAGGGAAACCCAAATCGATTTGGCGGCGACGTTCTATAGAAGACGAAGGGCAGCGACGAGTTAGGTTTTTCAGATCCGGTGAGTTAGAATTTCTAGACCAACGATTTAGGGCCGCTATCTTCCCCATAAAACCCTAGCTCCAAAATCTTCATCGGCAACCCGAGCCCCGATATGTTGAACGATGACCCTAGCTTTGATTTCAGGTTTGATAGCTTGATTTCATATGTGGTTTTGACCAATGATTTCAGGTACGGTTATGCTTGTAGATACACTCCTAACATTCGATAGTTTGTAGCTCCATATGCTTGTCCGCATAACGCCTCCAAAGCACTCGCCATTCCTAACTGGATCGATCCCATATGAAAAGATTTAAAAGCAAAGAAACAAATAGAAAGTACTCAAATATTTCGAAAAAGGGTAAAAATCTTTGGGTGTTTAATTACCAAAAGGCCGAAGTCGAAGCCGACGATGACATTGGTGCCAATGGAGATGGCGGCGAGCTCAAGATCGCCGAGATGGTCGGCGAAGGCTTGGGTGATCATAAACATGGACTAGGAGGCTATGCGGCTGAAAATGGCTGGGCCGACTATGTGCCATAGCTTTTTGGATTCAATCAAGAACCGGTGTCGGAATGAGAGATCGAGGTCTTGGTTCTGGAGATTGTACCCTTTCATGTATCTGACAACGAAAGAAAGAAGCCTCGCTGCTTCCTTTGATCGATTTGGAGAGAGAGAGAGAGAGAGAGAGAGAGAGAGAGAGAGAGATGGGGTGGGACCCCTTCCATATTAAATATTATTTATTTATTTATTTAAAAAAAATATATAATTAAAAACCTCATAAATGGTCCCTATGTAGTGAAATGACAAAAATGCATCTGACTTAACGGCTAAATGGTAACGGAGTTAGCCGGAAGGACCAAATGTTAAAAGTTTTGAAACCATAGGGATGATCCGTGAGGTTTTTTGAACTTAGGGACTAAACTTGATATTTTCGAAAATCATAGGGACCTTTTTTAAGTTTTGTCTTATTTTTTATCAACTTAATACATAGCAAAAGCAACTAGCAAGTATAACCATATAATAATGAAAAGGGAAATTACACAAATGGTCCCTATGGTTTGTTGTAATCTGCATGGTTAGTCCCTAAGAAGAATTTTTAACTCGAAATATCCTTTTATTCGTTTTTGTTGCGTCTTTAGTCCCTGTTCGACCTAAAATTACTTTTTTACCCTTACTTTTTTTATTAATTAATTTATTTCGTATTTATAATTCTAAAATAAAAAACCCACCCCACCATGGCTTCACCAGTTCATCTCTACCTCCACCTTTCTCCCTCTCCCCCAAATCAATGAAAAACGTAAAATTATTAGACAAGCCGCCGTCAACCTCCACAGCTCCTCCGACAGCCTCTATTACTCGTCTGCCACCGGAAAAAAGGCAGGTATTAGACCAACCCAACCAACTCGTCTTCTTCCCTCTATGATAGAAGACCCAGTGATACCCTATCCAATTCATCTCCGACAAAGATGATGAATGTCAAAGTCAAACCTATGCAAGTCAAAATCAAACCCGAAGGAAATGAAAACCAAAACTAATGTTAATCGAAACTAGACTTGATGATAATCAAATAATGAAGATAAAAATCAAAATCAAGATGAAAATAAAAATCTAATTCATGAGGTTGCTGAAACGATTTTGGTGGTGAGACAAGATCTAAGCGTATACCATCGCCCCCACCCTAAATACGACACCTGTAACAGAGGCAAATAACCACTACCATCACTCGACTGCAGATCCAAGAATACGAAATTGTTCAGATCGATTGCAGATCGGAGAAAACGATATTCTTTCTACTTCCCTTTATCGATTTGGATCTCCAGCACCAACAGTCGGTGATCCACCGCAATAGACGAACTTAGATCTCTGGCACTGACATTTTGATATTGCAGGGGTTAGGGTGTTTGCCAGAGTTCAAAAAGAGAGACGAGATGAGAGAAGATTGATGATGCGGAGTTGAGAAAAAGAGAGAAAATTGCGCTCTTCGTTCTCCAGAAACATGCAAGGCATTTGCAGCATTTGAGGGAGATATGGAGAACGGTAGGGTAGGAATGAACTAGTGAAGCCATGGTGGGGTTGGTATTTTTTTATTTTAGGATTATAAATAAGAAATAAATTAATTAATAAATAAAATAATAAGGGTAAGAAAGTCATTTTAAGTCGAACAGGGACTAAAGATGCAACAAAAACAAATAATAGGAACCTTCCCAGTTAAAAAATCTTCTTAAGGACTAACAACGCAGATTACCCCAAACCATAGGGACCATTCGTGTAATTTATGGGAAGAATACCACTCAATCCTAAAGAAATGCAATTCGATTTCGATTTGCGTTTTAATCACTTGAAAGAGTTAACTTGTAAATCATCAATCGTCTTCATTGGATTGTTATAGATATGTTGTTATAGATGTGTTTGAACAATGAGTCATTTTTCGCCTTCCAAATAACCCTAAAAAAGAAATAAATTAAAGTTCATCTCAATTTAAAACCATTTTTATCCAACTTCAAAATCTTTAAATTGAACAAGAGCTCCATTCGGTTTTTAGGATAAAATGGGAACAAAATAATCCACGGATGCATTCAAGACCAAATTGTATCAGCAAAAAAAAAAAAGGATCCACACCTTCATCACAAATCGCATAAAGAGGACAGCTAATCGACGACATTCTCACACACCGAATGGTAAGATTAATTGTCACTGGTATCATGTCTAAAAAGAGCCTTTAAGCAAAATAGTTTACCTTAATTTGAACCCACTTAACCCACATAAACATGTTAGTATGCTCATCTTCTATGAGCATCCTAAGAGACTAAACTAGAAAAGACCCAAATTGTAACGTTCTAAATACCATAGTAAGAATTTTCAAATTTAAAAGGAAATAAAGGTCATTTTCATAAATCCAAACACCATGTAACGTCTAATTTTCACAAACAATTTTTTCATTTTTAATCAAGGTAAAACATCATTTTATAAAACCTAAGTAAGAAAATTCATTTGTTTTAAAATACACTTGCTTCAAAATCAGAATATTGTAATAAATGCGGAATCTCCAATGCTCATGATGAGTGTGTATAATTTGTCACACCCCCAAACATGAACGGCGGAAACATTCGGGGGCGGAGGACGTCATGTACAGGATCATAACAAATGTAAAATAGTAATCAAAGCAACAACAACCATTGTATTGATAATAAAGTGTTTACATTGAATACATAAAGTATATAGTGTGATTTCAAAAGTAGATGACCAAAACAAAGACTTGAAGTTACTATGCTTCATCTTCTTGACACTTGTACGAGTACCTGCTTATTAGTTTCCTGAGAATACAAGTGATTTTGAAAGTGTATCAACATTTAAGTTGGTGAGTTCATAAGTATTTGATTTAGAAGGTAAGTTTATTGTTTCTTGAAAATGTTTGTATGATATTACAAAAAATCTTATATTTTCTTAATAGCTTGAAGTGTAGCCCGTAGCATTGATGACAAAATATATTTGATTCTTACGTTTAAAGAGTGATATATGATACTTTGAATTTGTATATGAGAAGTGACCGATGTTGGTTCCTACCATGATTACTTAGTGCATATAAGTTATATAAAATCAAGGATCGATGTAACACTGAAAATTTTAAAATTTATTTTTCACAATTTATAAAAGCATTTCTCTCTTAATTTCATAAAACATCAAATTTCAAATTCCAATATGTATCATACAAATCCCAAGATCACATAATTATATCGAATTCCTCTACGTGTGTACAGATCAAGCCGGCGCCTTCCCACGGTCATCGCTAGTACCTGAAACAACAACACTAACACTGTAAGCACAAAGCTTAGTGAGTTCCCCAAAATACCACACATAAAACACATATTAGCCACTCGAGGCCATAACTCTATGGGTCCGTGCACCCAACTCTGTGAACCCTCAGGTTCTAACTCTGGGAACCTTCCGGTTCCAACTCTATAAGCATGCACAACATAAATCACATAGACATCATGCAGTACAACACATAGCATACACATAACATACACATACTCTATCACATGACTCTGATTACCTACTCAAGGTAAAGTATAGTGAGAAGACTCACCTCGCGTGTCTCGGTATCTCACGATCCCTGGAAATCCCTCGTACTCGATCCTCCGAGCTCTAATCCTCCTATAACATCACAAGACTCTAATTAACACTTTTATCTCTAAGGTTGACTATCCCTAAGAAGTCAACACAGGTCAACGGTCAATGGTAAACGGTCAACTTTGACCGGACTCGGCGAGTGCACGCGGCAACTCGGCGAGTCTAGACGTTCTCACCAACTCTCTAGGATTCCCTTTCTACACGTCGAGTACTCCCCCTGACTCGACGAGTTCCACCTGGAAGAATCGCGGGACCACCCCGACTCAACTCGCCGAGTCTCAAGAACGACTCGGCGAGTCCCAGCTCGACTCAGACCACATGACAATCCTCTCTAACTCGCCCTGACTCACTGGGTCAACTCCTGACTCGTCTGGACCACTCTCTGGCCGGTCCAAGGCAATCTTCAAGCTACTCGCCGAGTCTGCTCATCGGACTCGGCGAGTCCATTCCATGCAATCACTCAAACTTGCTTCTAAGGTCAGATCTACTCCAACAATTCATAGATATGGCCCTCCTAGACTGATTCATCACGTAAAGTCCTAGTCTTGATGCATTAACAACCTCTATATGACTAATTATGAAGAATCTTCAACAAATCTCACTACACAAGGTCATGACCTCCATTGTTCTCTATAAAGCTTGAAGAATGAGACTCTCTGGACCTCTATGGATCCAGATCCGAAGTCTCATCACTAGCATGGGACTATTTGGCCATCAAATCAACTCAACAAGGCCACAAGAAACTCTAAAATCGGTTATACTTCACAAAACAGGAGATGAGTCGAAATTATACCTTTAGATTGAAGGGTCAAGCTTCCAATCCACCAAATAGCAGTCCCCTTTGCCTCCTCTTGGCTAGAGCCTCCTTCTTCTTTGCTAAACAACACACAAATGTCAAGAATTGCCTTCTTTCACTCTCAAATCGCTAAAGCACTTTTAGGGTTCCTCTCTATGGACTGATGGATGCAAATGACGGCCATAAGGCCATTTAAATAGGTCCCAAACCCGAGAAATTAGGGTTTCATTAAACAGCGTGGACTCGCCGAGTCCGAACGAATCCCGCGTCCAGAATCGCGACCCTACTCGGCGAGTCTGAGCTCCAACTCGCCGAGTCCCTTCTCAAAACTCAAAATATTAAAACAATAAAATACCTGGAGATCCGGGCTGTTACAATTCTCCCCCACTAGGATTAGACTTCGCCCTCGAAGTCTCGCTCTAAAATAGCTCCGGATGCTGAGCCCGCATCTCGCGCTCCGGCTCCCAGGTCATCTCTGATCCCTTCCGGTGTTGCCACTGAACCAACACCAAAGGTACCTCCTTGTTCCTCAGAACCTTGACCTTCCGATCTCTGATGGCTACTGGTCTCTCGGCGTAATTCAGGCTCGCATCTACCTGAATATCCTCTAATGGAACTACTGCCGACTCATCGGCAATACATTTCCTCAATTGCGACACATGAAAAGTGTCGTGGATTTGCCCCAACTCTGCTGGCAATTCCAAACGATAGGCTACCCGGCCTACCCTCGCAATCACGCGAAATGGCCCAATATACCGGGGCCCCAACTTGCCCCTCTTCCTGAATCGAATCACCCCTTTCCAAGGAGAGACCTTCAGGAGAACGAAGTCACCGACCTGAAACTCAAGCTCGGACCGGCGTCTGTCTGCATAACTCTTCTGTCGACTCTGGGCGGTCAACAACCTCTGTCTGACCTGCTGAATCTGCTCTGTCGTCTGAAGCACGATCTCGGTGCTGCCCATCACTCTCTGCCCGACCTCTCCCCAGCAAATGGGGGTCCGACACCTCCTACCATACAACAACTCAAAGGGTGGCATACCAATGCTCGAATGATGGCTGTTGTTGTAGGAAAACTCTGCCAAGGGTAGATACGCATCCCAGCTACCCCCAAAATCCAACACACATGCTCGAAGCATGTCCTCAAGCGTCTGAATCGTCCGCTCACTCTAACCGTCTGTCTGAGGATGATATGCGGTACTAAAATGCAATCTAGTACCCAACTCCTCATGAAATTTCTTCCAGAATCTGGAAGTAAAGCGCACATCACGGTCTGAAACAATCGAGATCGGCACCCCATGCCGAGATACCACTTATCTCACATATAACTCTGCCAACTTCTCTGCTGAAGAACTCTCACTGATGGCAAGGAAGTGAGCGCTCTTCGTCAACCTATCCACAATCACCCAAATTGCATCAACTCCCCTGGCAGTTCTCGGCAATTTGGTGATGAAATCCATAGTGATCTGTTCCCATTTCCATTCGGGAACCTCCAATGGCTGCAACTTGCCATGCGGTCTCTAGTGCTCGGCCTTAACCCTACGGCAGGTCAAGCACCTCTCAACGAACCACGCGACGTCCCTCTTCATACAGGGCCACCAATACTCTCTCCTCAAATCCAAATACATCTTCGTAGCCCCCGGATGGATCGAAAATTTCGACTGATGAGCCTCCTCCATCAAGGAAGTGCGCGTACCACCCACAAACGGTACCCAAATCCGACCCTGAAAAGTCATAAGCCCTCGCCCATCCGTAACGAATTCTGAAACCAAACCAACGACCCGTTCCCTCTTCTGCATCTCCGGCTGCACAGCCTCGGCCTGTGCCCCACGAATGGCATCCAATACCGGAGCTATCATGGTCAATCTCAAACATACATCTCGCAATGGAGTGCTTTCCGCCCTGCGGCTCAACGCATCGGCCACCACGTTGGCCTTGCCCGGGTGGTACAGGATCTCACAATCATAATCCTTGACCACATCTAACCACCTCCTCTGACGCATGTTTAGATTGGGCTGATCCATCAAGTACTTCAAGCTCTTATGGTCCGTGTATATCGTACATCGAACCCCATATAAGTAGTGGCGCCAAATCTTGAGGGCGAACACTACTGCCCCCAACTCTAGATCATGCGTGGGATATCTTGTCTCATGAGGCTTCAGCTGCCTCGATGCATATGCTATCACATGACCCCTCTGCATCAACACTGCACCCAACCCCAAAATCAATGCATCACAATATACTACAAAATCCTCCATCCCTTCCGGGAGAGCTAATACCGGGGCTTCGCACAACCTCTGGCGAAGTGTCTCAAAGGAGGTCTGCTGCTCGGGACCCCATGAGAATGCAACACCCTTCCGGGTCAACCTGGTGAGCGGCACTGCGATCTTGGAGAAATCCTTGATAAATCTCCGATAGTACCCTGCTAATCCAAGGAAGCTCCTGATCTCAGAGGGTGACTTTGGCACCTCCCAACCCATCACCGCCTCAACCTTGGCCGGATCGACCAGAATCCCTTCCTGGTTAACGAGATGTCCTAGGAACTGGACCTCCCGTAACCAGAAATCACACTTGGAGAACTTTGCATAAAGCTTCTCCGATCTCAGTACCCCAAGGACCTCCCTCAAATGTTCCTCATGCTGCTCCCTAGATCTCGAATACACCAGAATATCATCGATAAATACAATCACCGACCGATCCAACATCGGCCTACATACCCTGTTCATGAGATCCATGAACACCGCCGGGGCATTGGTGAGCCCAAAAGGCATCACCACAAACTCATAATGCCCATAACGCGTCCTGAAAGCTGTCTTCTGGACGTCCCCATCTCGCACCCTCACCTGATGATATCCCGACCTCAAATCGATCTTGGAAAACCAAGATGCTCCTTGCAACTGATCAAATAAATCGTCGATCCTCGGCAACGGGTAACGGTTCTTGACCGTCAGCTTGTTCAACTCCCGGTAATCAATACACATCCGGTGTGAACCATCCTTCTTCTTGACAAACAGAATAGGTGCTCCCCACGGCGAGCTGCTCGGCCGAATAAATCCCTTCCCCAGCAACTCCTGAAGCTGCGAGGATAACTCTTGCATCTCTGGAGGTGCAAGACGATAAGGCACCTTAGCTATAGGCGCAGCCCCCGGAACCAAATCAATACCAAACTCTACTTGCCTCACAGGAGGTACTCCCGGCAGCTCCTCGGGAAAGACATCTGGAAACTCACATACCACCGGTACCTCCCCAACTGAACTCGGTCTCTCGGAAGTCGCTCGCGCATCCATCACATACGCCACAAAACCCTTACAGCCCTACTGTAGACACTGCCTCGCCCTGGCGGCCGAACAAAAGGCTGATCCCGAACGTGTACCCTCACCGTACACCGAAAGAACTCCCCCACTAGGGTCTCGTATAGTCACCAGCTGACGCTCACAGTCGATAATCGCGCCGAATCGGCTCAACCAGTCCATGCCCACAATGACACAAACATCACCCATCGCAATAGGAATCAGATCAATCGGAAACTCAATCCCGAAGATCTCTAACACACATCCCCGGAAAACCTCTGCGGCACAAATCACTCTATCATCAGCTATGGAGACTCTCAGAGGCCGACTCAGTGCCTCACGACTAGCACTGATATGCCGGCTAAAGGCCAAAGATACAAAAGACTGACTCGCACCCGAGTCAAATAACACTAAAGCAGGTACGGAATTCACAAGAAAAGTACCAGCCACAACATCGGGCGCAGCGCGGACCTCCTCCGCAGTCAGCTGGAAGGCTCTCCCTCGAGCTCTCGGCGTCTCGGTCTTCACAGGCCGACTCTCTGTAACTCTGGTGGCGGCAGGAGCAGACCCCTGAGATGCCCCGCGCAACTGCGGACACTCGGCCTTCCGGTGTCCGGTCTGGTTGCAGTGAAAGCACACTGCAAACCCCTTGGGGCAGTCCTTGGCCATGTGCCCCTCCTTGCCACATTTGTAGCAAGACCCTGCTCGGCAGACTCCGTCATGACCCTTGCCGCACTTTCCGCAAGTGCGGCCCTTCTGGCTCCCTGGTCTGGGATCAGCAGGCTTGGCCCGCTTGGCGGCCGGCTGCGACAGCGCCGGTCGCCGATCCCTCCCCTGAGACTCTGCCTCCTCCCTGGCCTGGGTCTCAAGCTCAATCTCTCTCTTCCGGGCATTTGCCTGAAGCTCAGCAAATGTCCGGTACGAGGAGTTCGCAGCGAACTCCCGAATATCCCTCCTCAAGATGCTCAAGTAGCGGCTCATACGTGCCTGCTCAGTGGACACGTGCTCAGGGCAGAACATCGCCCTCTCGTGGAACATCCTCGTGATCGCTGTAACAGACTCAGTACCCTGCTTGAGGGTCAGAAACTCCTGTGCTAAACGCTCCCTCTCCACCTGGGGAACGTACTCATCCCGAAACATAGTGGTGAACCTCTCCCAGGTCACCGCAGAAAGCTCAGCAGGCGAATAATGCGCTGTCACAAACTTCCACCAGTCCTTCGCTCCCAAGCGAAGCTGGTTCAGCGCGAACCGTACCTTCAAATGCTCAGGAGACGAGCAAGTGAAGAAACACCCCTCAATATCAGATATCCACCTCATAGCTGCCACCGGATCCTGAGTTCCATCAAACTCTAGTGGTTTTGTGTTGCTGAACTCACGGAACAGCAACGCATCCCCACCCTGCGGCCTCGCAGCAGCAATCGCTGCGGTAGCCGCTGCAGCAGCAGCCTCAGAAAGAGCGGCATAACGCTCATCAAACGTCTCAATCAAGGTGGTCTTTATAGACCCAAACATCTCCGGTATCTCTGCCCTGATGGCCGCAGCCACCTCCTCCTGAATGATCCGGCGGATCTCCTCCTCACTGGTACCACTGCTCTCGGGCATCAAACGTGTCCTCACCATGATCTACCTCTAAAATACAACATACGATAAATTAGAATCCACACGAGTATGCTCACACTCGACAACTCTTTTCTCCTTGATTCTTGGCATTCCAAAGATTCTGACTTAGGCTGCACACTGCTCCGGTGCTTCCAGTAGTACGGGCCCAATACTACTGTCCGCACCGCACCAGAATACACTCCAAGTCCTTCTCTTTGGATCCCAGGTCTCAAGTACTTTATCATGCATAGACTACTCTCTAATAGATTTCTCATAAGTCCCTTGCTGCTACCTACTCACTCTCAAGCATCTCATAGCAGCTCACCTCTCTCTAGGCTAAGGCATCACACATCAGGCCACTCTAGTCCTAATAGCAATACCTAGCCTACTCTAGCATGCGGATACATCATATCAATATCAATATCACATAATATATAAAGGTATTTTGGGAAATCACCGTTCGGGCGCTGACTGATCGTACACACATCTCTTGCTCTGCGTTTTTCGAAAATCTTTTACTCTTTTTTGAAAATACATCTCAAATCCTCAGTTTGAGTTCAAATACGCCCGAAGGTGTACTCGAATCCCTCAAACCAAGGCTCTGATACCAACTTGTAACACTGAAAATTTTAAAATTTATTTTTCACAATTTATAAAAGCATTTCTCTCTTAATTTCATAAAACATCAAATTTCAAATTCCAATATGTATCATACAAATCCCAAGATCACATAATTATATCGAATTCCTCTACGTGTGTACAGATCAAGCCGGCGCCTTCCCACGGTCATCGCTAGTACCTGAAACAACAACACTAACACTGTAAGCACAAAGCTTAGTGAGTTCCCCAAAATACCACACATAAAACACATATTAGCCACTCGAGGCCATAACTCTATGGGTCCGTGCACCCAACTCTGTGAACCCTCAGGTTCTAACTCTGGGAACCTTCCGGTTCCAACTCTATAAGCATGCACAACATAAATCACATAGACATCATGCAGTACAACACATAGCATACACATAACATACACATACTCTATCACATGACTCTGATTACCTACTCAAGGTAAAGTATAGTGAGAAGACTCACCTCGCGTGTCTCGGTATCTCACGATCCCTGGAAATCCCTCGTACTCGATCCTCCGAGCTCTAATCCTCCTATAACATCACAAGACTCTAATTAACACTTTTATCTCTAAGGTTGACTATCCCTAAGAAGTCAACACAGGTCAACGGTCAATGGTCAACGGTCAACTTTGACCGGACTCGGCGAGTGCACGCGGCAACTCGGCGAGTCTAGACGTTCTCACCAACTCTCTAGGATTCCCTTTCTACACGTCGAGTACTCCCCCTGACTCGACGAGTTCCACCTGGAAGAATCGCGGGACCACCCCGACTCAACTCGCCGAGTCTCAAGAACGACTCGGCGAGTCCCAGCTCGACTCAGACCACATGACAATCCTCTCTAACTCGCCCTGACTCACTGGGTCAACTCCTGACTCGTCTGGACCACTCTCTGGCCGGTCCAAGGCAATCTTCAAGCTACTCGCCGAGTCTGCTCATCGGACTCGGCGAGTCCATTCCATGCAATCACTCAAACTTGCTTCTAAGGTCAGATCTACTCCAACAATTCATAGATCTGGCCCTCCTAGACTGATTCATCACGTAAAGTCCTAGTCTTGATGCATTAACAACCTCTATATGACTAATTATGAAGAATCTTCAACAAATCTCACTACACAAGGTCATGACCTCCATTGTTCTCTATAAAGCTTGAAGAATGAGACTCTCTGGACCTCTATGGATCCAGATCCGAAGTCTCATCACTAGCATGGGACTATTTGGCCATCAAATCAACTCAACAAGGCCACAAGAAACCCTAAAATCGGTTATACTTCACAAAACAGGAGATGAGTCGAAATTATACCTTTAGATTGAAGGGTTAAGCTTCCAATCCACCAAATAGCAGTCCCCTTTGCCTCCTCTTGGCTAGAGCCTCCTTCTTCTTTGCTAAACAACACACAAATGTCAAGAATTGCCTTCTTTCACTCTCAAATCGCTAAAGCACTTTTAGGGTTCCTCTCTATGGACTGATGGATGCAAATGACGGCCATAAGGCCATTTAAATAGGTCCCAAACCCGAGAAATTAGGGTTTCATTAAACAGCGTGGACTCGCCGAGTCCATATCCTGGACTCGCCGAGTCCGAACGAATCCCGCGTCCAGAATCGCGACCCTACTCGGCGAGTCTGAGCTCCAACTCGCCGAGTCCCTTCTCAAAACTCAAAATATTAAAACAATAAAATACCTGGAGATCCGGGCTGTTACAATCGAACTGACAGTCGGATGAGTAGATCTGCCCTAAGCCCACAACCAAACAAGGAACAGGAAATGAGGCGGAAACCACACATTTCACTATCTATCGAATCTTCATTTTATATAACCCAAACATACCCACTAAGTGATCACATCAATATGAAGATACTTGTATATGTCTCCAGAAAATCCGATATTTTCAAATGAAAAGAGTTATGATTCGTTGTGTTGAAAATGAATGTATTAGATCCAAAAAATCTCATATTTTCCCTAATAGATGAGTTATGATTCGTCATGTTGAAAATGAATGTATTCGATCCAGAAAACCCCATATTTTCCCTAATAGATGAGTTATGATTCGTTGTGTTGAAAATGAATGTATTAGATCTAGAAAATCCCATATTTTCCCTAATAGATGAGAGGCAGTCTTAAATGACCAAGACCGTGATATGTAAGTAACTATGACATACTTAGCTTTATAGCTTGGTAGTTTTATTATTAAGTAAAACTAGTTAAAGTTGCGTTTACTGGATTCTGAATGTGCTGATAATACCCTATCATGATTACTTAGTCCCTACAAGTTATATATGCCTAAGATTGGAACCAACATTCGATTGGATGATTCTGCCTTAAATCCACAACCAAACAAGGAACAGGAAATGAAGCTGAAATCATATGTCCCACTGTTTATCGAATGAAAACCATATATAACCCTGATGTAAATATGAAGTGATCATATAGTTATTATTCCCCGAACTTGATTGAGTTGAGTATTACTACGTGTATGATTCATTGTTTCCACGTTGCGAGTTCCTATAACCATGCTAACATGACGGATATCCTTACTGTAAATGGCATTTGTAACCCCTGAACTTTCGCTCCAACTGTAGCTAACAATCAGGGCATGAGATTTCTGTCCCGTATAGATCTATACACAAACTCACGCTCTCCCTACAGGAGACTGTGGCTATAAGTGATGGACTTTCGTTTAATACTAAACAAAGTTGTTGTCTCACAGATGATTCGCTAACAATAAGTTCACTAGTAATATATGAAAAACCTTTTAGTAAATAAAAATAACAGTTTTCATTTATAACTTTGTACGATATAAAGAGTGGATTGACTCATAAATTATACTTATCACAATTTATATACGTGTTTTTCCTATCGTTGTTCCTTTTAACCTGTAATTTCCATAAAACGATACTTATCATAGCTTCCATGTATATTATTTATATAATGGAACTTTATTTAGAAGTTTATAAGTTTGATAATAATGTTTGTGATTCGAAGTCGATATTTTTGTGTAATAAATACGTAAAATATAAGAAAACATAATCAATAGTTTGCAACACAAGTTTCCTTGTGTTATACTTGTATTCCCCCCTATAAAACATATAAAAGTTTGGAAAAGGTGTAGGGGTATGAACTCACTTGAAAAGTGGAGAATCGGACAGCATTTCGTTTATAGGAATGATCGTTCTTGACAAAACAACAGGTTTCTGGTGAAAAATCGGGCTTCACACGGGTAGTACTTTGACTGGAAAAGATTTATTTCTCGGGAACTTCAGGACTTCGAGCCTTCATCGGGATCTGGACGCGTAACTGGGACGTCGGGGTAGTCTCAGGATGCTAAACGCAGAGTAAAAGTGGCCAGAAGAAGAGAAATGAGCAACCTAAACCCGAGACCTTCGGTTTCTATTTATAGGGTCATTTTTGGGGTCTTACGTCGTGAACCAAGCTTATTCACGTCGTGAACTTTGTCATTACTGCATGCGTCATTGCAAGTTGGGTTTGACAGAATCCAGGAGGCGTCAACACTGAGTTCACGTCGTGAACCTTTGTTTCACGTTGTGAACTCTGACACAATGTTGGAGTTCGCACCCCGAGATTATGCTCTACAACTTTCATTTAGTCTTCGTCGGTTAATTTTGACTTTGAATTTTATTATATTTATTTTTAGTAGGTCGGGACAGAAAAACTCCGTCAAAAATTCATAACTTCTTCATCTGACGTCCATTTTCGTATGTCTTTTTACCGTTGCATTACTATCAGCGAGATCTTCGATTCTCGTTTAGATTGTTTTGACTAAAAATCACTCGATCTCTATTTCGAGTTTGTAGCTGTCTACTACTATGTTTGAAACTTCGAAAAATCATAACTTCCTCATACGAAGTCATATTTGGGCGTTCCTTTTGTGTACGTTTACGGTTTAATGATATCTACAACTTTCATTTAGATACCTAAGGTTGAAAAGTATTTTATTGAAATTTCGTATTTTACCCTTAACAACATTTTACCGGTTTTGTTGCGGATCTTCGATTGGTCATAAATTCTTCGTTATAACTCGGATTTCAGTGTTCTTTATATTTTTTGAGATCTAGTTACGATCTCTACCAATTTATTTATCCCAATTAAGGTTATTGAACAATTTATTTTTGACCTAAATTTGACTGGTGTTACAAGTCAGACCTTCGCTTTTCCACGATTACCAATGATACTTATAAAACATTTAGTCCACAACTATAAGTCAAAGCTTAGTGAATTCCCCAAAAATACCACACACCACAATACACATACAAGGTATGAACACACACAATCCTTAATTCTGATTGGACCGCCTCACAAGGCCTACAGTGCACCTGGACCACTCTCCTGGGCCTCTAGTCCATGACTGGTCCCCCTCCCATGCTTATACCATACAAGTAGTTAATATTTACATGGGGCTTTCCCTAAAGCCCATTTACTTTTTCTAAATTAGGCCCAATTTTCTAAATTACGCCTATACCATACAGGTAGTTAATCTTTACATGACTGGTCCCCCTCTAGTCCATGATTTTTTTTATTATTATTAAGCCTACCAATGACCCAATTTTCTAAATTAGGCGCAAACCCTTACATGGTCCTTTCCCTAAAGCCCATTTACTTTTTCTGAACCAAAACGCATATTCATAGCTAACCCAACAAAACCCCACGCAATACAAACCCATAAGATAGCCCGAACCCGAAATGGCACCATAAGGCCCAATTACCATAATTAGGCCCAAATCCATCATGGACTTATCCCAAGAAGGCCCAATATCCAAAAGGCCTGAAAATACTGAATAGTTAACCCTAGTCAACTTCTGGTCCAAGGTCCAAAGCCCAAAAAGTCAACAAAACAAGATGAGTCAACCAGGTCGAGTACGTCTTACGTACTCATCTGGTATGCAAAGCGTACACCCTTTGGGGCTAGTACGTGCAACGTACCAGGTGGGTACGCCCAGTATACTCCTTTGGACTCCAAACTTCTCCAATAAGCACTTATTCACTTTAGCCCTTGCTCCAACTCTCCAATCTGATTCCGATGGATAACTTTTCAAGTAAAGTTGGCAACTTTACTAGCATGCATGGTTTAATGGGACTCTAGAGCTCAAAAGAGCTTAATGGATGGTCTTAACTTATGCTTGAGCTTAAAAACTCCACAAAGCTTGCACCTTTATGAACGACCTTTAAAATGTCTATATATACTAGATTGAGCTCCTAAAACGACCCTAGCTCACTAAGACTAAGCAAAAGGGACTAAAATGGCCAAAAACAACCCAAAGTAGATTTATTCGATGAATAGCCAAGTTAGAGACTTTATAACTCTAAAGTCTCGAAATGGAGATGCTAACACTAGATCTCTAAGCTCTTCTACAGAGGTTGAGTCTTTCACTTTCTTCTTCTCTTACACAAACCACCAAGAATCTTCTTTCAAGCTCCAAGCGTCACCCAAGGCACTATAGGGTTTCATGAATGTCAAAAGGGGTGGTGGCTGCCTTAAAATGACCAAAAGGGTGGTATAATGTTGCTTATATAGGGTAGGAACCCCATAATTAGGGTTTCGCTTTGAAGAGAGTACGCCTCGCGTACCCCTTAGTACGCCCATCATAATCACAAACCACTTACGACCAGACGACCTTATACATTGGGCGTATCCAACCAAACATGCCCATGCATCCTTGCATGCATGGGGACTGATCTGCAAAATATTTCCATTAGGGGCCAAATCTGCTAGTATCTTCAAAATACCATAACTCTTTCATCCTACGTCTGTTTCCAACGAACCTTATATCCACGAAAAGATGGAGAGAAGCCCTACACACCCAAACTTTAAAACCTCCCGAATAAAACCCACACTCCATAAAAGATCGAGATATCAAATTATGATCATACCCCTGGCCTCCGCAGACACAATCGAATGCTTGGATCACTTATACCATGACAACCATATCCGAAATGAGCCAAATCCTTCATTTCCCAAGGCCTAGGAGTGAGCATGGTGCTGTTCGGTGCAGTTTTTGGCCAAAACCGAACCGAAACCGCAACTTCATTTTTTTGAAGTTTAGAAACCGCACCAATCGGTTTTTATGTGGTTCAGTGTTTGCGGGTTTTTTTCGGTTTTTTTCCGGTTGGGTTTTTTCAAGGTTGTAGAAAACGTTAGACGTTAACTACTTAGTGGACTGGGGTCTAGGGATTAATTAGCTAGGCGGAGATTAATCGGGGAATTAATCGGAGACCATTAATTATTAAGAAAATTATTCAAAAATTTATAAATCTAACTTTAATTGTAAGAATATAAATAAATAAGCATAAAAGTTTAGTAATAGGTTTAACAAGCACAACAATTTATCATCCAATTAATAAGAAAAGTTATTCAAAGTTTAATATATCTTAAGAAAAGAAGTAAATTTGGGTATTTATATACTTGAAAACATAGAAATTTTGAAAATTTTGGAGAAAAACTTTAAAAAAAAATTCAAAATCTTATATATATTAGTTGAACATTGAAATACTATGAACTTTTGAAAATTTGAAAATTTTGGTCTAATATTTAAAATTTGAAATTTTGAAAATTTGGCCGATTTGGCTGCCTAGGACCGATTAGGACTGCCTAGGACCAATTAGAACCGTCTAGCTCCGACTTTGACCCCCTTTGACCAAAACCGATTAAGCTGACCGGTTAGCCTTAATCATATTCGGTTGAAGACCGTCTAGCGATTAATCCCCGATTAATCGATCGCCTAGATTGATTTTTACAACACTGGATTTTTCTTTGCGTTTTTTTGTCGTTTTTTTTTGTTTTTGTTTTGCCTTTTGACTAAAACTCAGGTAACTCAACGAGTTACTTTGACTCGGATGAGAAGTCTTAATCATTTTTTGAGAAACTTTATGTACAGATGAGGAATGCCAAATTTTTCATCCCCAGTAATTTGCGACTCCTCAAAGATGTGAGTTAAAAGCCATAGACTTGAGTCTCTTATATGAAATGTGAGAATGATGAAGATTTTATCTTAAGTGCAACTAGGGATACTCTTATAAGGCTAGAAAAATTAAAGCCCAAATGATATATTGGAGATGAACCAATACAACCACCTCTTGTTTTGAAATCAAATAACATAATCACTCGTCCAACATGCTTCTAATGTCTGAATATAATACGAATTAAATATAATATATGTTTCACAGGTACATACATAATAGCAATTAATGTATTCATAAAAATGATAATATCATCACTAGTACTCTTAATATTAAAATGTTAGAAAATATAATAACATTATTTGTTCTTGTAAATATCACTATATGTATTCATAAAAATGATAATATCATCACTAGTACTTTTAATATTAAAATGTTAGAAAATATAATAACATTATTTGTTCTTGTAAATATCACTATATGTATGCTTAAAATATACACTTATTCTTTGATAAGATAGATATTTATATTTAGGAAAATCTTCAGAAAAGTCCTAAAATTTTACCTTAATTTACGAAAAAGGCCCAAACTAAAATTTATTTACGATAAAGCATGAATTACCGGTAAAAATGGCGATTTGACCATTTTTTCCCGGTTTACCGGTTTCATTACTTATATGTTTCATTAAAGTCCCATTATTTTACCTTAATTACGAATAAGTCCCAAACTAAAATTTAGTGACGATTTAGCCCTTTTATCCATCAAACATACATTTTATCGGTTTCATTGCTGATACATGTAGTCATTAAATTAGTTGATAAGATAGGTACGATGGGTTATATAATACTATATTTAGTGTAAAATTTGATATCCATCTCATCAGCTCATTTATCACTATGTATCTAGGTCAGCAATAAACCAATAAAATATGTGTTTCCAAGAAAATTGGGAGGAAATGAGCTGATGTATGATGTGATGGATATATTGGGTTACATAAGAGTAGATAGAGAATTTGAAATTTCTTATAAACATAATAAATGGTGTAGTTGTTGCTAGTTTATGTGATTATTACAGTCTTCGTCGGATGCATTTTATATTCCAAAAAATATACAATATATCAAGATATCAAGTTTTATGGTAAACATATCATTATATAACTCAACATATCCATCTCATTGACTCATTTAATGATTAGGCGTCCAGATCAGCGATAAAATCGGTAAAATGTATGTTACATGGAGAAAAAGGGGCAAATCATCACTAAATTTTAGTTTGGGACTTATTCGTAAATTAGTATAAAATAATGGGACTTTAATGAAACATGTAAATAAAGAAACCGATAAACGGGGAAAATATGGTCAAATCGCCATTTTTACCGGTAATTCAAGTTTTTTCGTAAACAAATTTTAGTTTGGGATTTTTTCATAAATTAGGGTAAAATTTTAGGACTTTTCTGGAGATTTCCCTTATATTTATAGAAATTTTTAATTGTCATGAGTTCTTCGTTCTTACAAATATCAATACTTAATATATATATATATATATATATATATATATATATATATATATATATATATATATATATATATATATACGATGCGGTTCGGTTTTTTGCGGTTTTTGCAAGACTAGAAACCACACCGCACCGAACATGTTGGTTTTTAAGAAACTAAAAACCGCATTGTCGGTTTTCATTTCGGTTTCAGTTTATGCGGTTTTTCGAGTTTGCGGTTCAGTTTTTGCTCACCCCTACCAAAGCCCTAAGCCTTATGACAACTGATGATTGGGCCGCAACCCTGAGTGACGAAGCAAATCCTAAACCGAGTGTTACAAAGTTGGTCAAAAATCAATGGTCACTGGTCAACAAAAGTCAAGGGCCCCCCAAGGCAACACTCGCCACAACGTGGAGAGACACTCACCATGTCGCAGAGAAATACGCATGACGACGTGGAAACCTTTTGGCCACATTTTGGGGATGTCAGGACAAAACAGTCGACATGTATCCTGGTATATAGAATGTTGCTAAGGTGATTTGTTAGATCTGTATGATTATCTATTATATTTGTTGGTTATATGTTTATCTGTTGCATATGTCGACATAATATGGTTGGGTTGAGACGATATTGCTATGTGCAGAAGCCAACAAACCCAGGAGCAATCTAGATATAAGTTGTGGGCCGAAAAGGCAAACCATACTTATATTGTGGGCTCAGGAGCAAGCCAAACATAACTTGAGGCCCGGAAAGGCAAGCCAAACTTATGTTGTGGGTTCGATGAGTACTAAAACTTTCATTTAGACTACGTTGTCTATTTCTCACTTTATTTTTAAGGTTATATTTTTAACAGACTTATATTGTTAAAGTCCGTATAAAAAACGTAACTATGTGGGCCACGTCTACGTCTTCTAGATGGTGGGCTCGCACCCTTCACGTGCACGTACGACTTTCCAGATTTTTTTTTTATCTTTCTCATACGAGATTTGTTTTTGACGTTCTTTATATCCACACGTAGCCATCAATGAGTACTACAACTTTCTTTTAGACTACGTGTCTATTTCTCACTTTATTTTTACGGTTATATTTCTAACAGACTTACGTTGTTAAATTCCGTATAAAAACGTAACTCTTTCATACGACATTCGTTATCGACTATCCTTATATCGACAAAATCCTATTCACATTATCTTTAACTCTCGTTTAGATTTTTTCGGCTAACAATCAACTGTTTTGAATTTCAATTTTTTTGTCCGCACTGTTGTGTTGAAACTTCGAAAATCAGAACTTCCTTATATGAAGTTAGATTTGGACGTTCTCTAAATGCATGAGTTCAGTTTTATGATTACTACGACTTTTGGTTAGATTACTTAGGCTAATAAGCAACCTATCAAAAATTCACTTTTTACGACGTACTATGTCATATATGGTTGAACACGAAATTTCAAATGATCATAACTTCTTCATATGATGTAACGTCCCAAAATTCAAGACAAAAAAATTTCTTTTAATAAAACCTCACTTTAAGCAAATTCATCATTTAAAAACATAAACAGCGTAATAGTTTCCAAAATACATGTTCGTTATCAGAGTAAACATTCCCAGGCTGTCTAAACTATGGTGTGTGCCATGCGATCAACCCGAGCTCCTCCCTCCGCTAACGGAAGTACCTGAAAACAAAACTGAAAATCGTAAGCACGAAGCTTAGTGAGTTCCCACCCCTACCACATACCATGCATAATCACATATTGCACATACTGGGCCACACCCACTATTCTGGGCCTCGCCCGCTACAACGGCCCCGCCGCCCCAGGCCCCGCCTGGCTTCGAGCCCCGCTCGGATACAGATCTGTTTCACTCAGGCCTCGCCTGTCACATGGCCCGCCCACTAACATATAATAGCACATACACATATCGCATAACATCACATAAGCTAAACATATACTAACGACTCTTACTCTAAGGCCTCGCCTATCTCTGGGCTCCGCCCGTGTCCTGCTACTGATGAGTCATGGAACCCCGTCCATACTCCTGCTGATAGTGAGATACGGGCCCAGCCCACCCTCACTCCTTTCCTAACTTGGGCCTCTCCCCTGGACTGCTGCTACTGAGATGTGGAACACCATCCACACTCTGCTATTGGTGAGATACGGGACCTCGCCCACACTCGCCTCCCTACCAGGCACATACAAGTATCACACAGACAACAAGTATAAACTATCACATAAACCATTTCTTGGGCACCCTCCCTCTATCATTGGACCTCGTCCGAATATCATACTAGCATACTGTGTCTAGGGCTAACCCCCGGGTCTTCTACTCATAACTACATGGGACGACATTGTGGCCGTAGACCCATTCATACAAAGGGAAACTCACCTGCACTGGCTGAACTTGTTGATGATCCCACTAGCTGCTGCCCGACCACTCACTGAACTCCTGCTCTACTTGCTCCCCGAACTATCAATATCAATGCAACACTTAGTCTAACTGACCCCATAAAGACCACCCAGTCAATCCTGGTCTAAGACAAAGTCCTGGTCAAAGTCAACCTTTCCAGGTCAACCCTAGTCGCCGAGTCCACTTACTGACTCGCCGAGTTCATATACTCATGGTCCTTCCATTCGTGACATGACTCGCCGAGTCAGTCCATGACTCGTCGAGTCCAAAAATTACCGAGTCCTGACCTGTCCAACTCGCTGAGTCTCCAACCGACTCACTGATTCGAGTCTCAACTTGAAGGGTTTGGGGTTTCGCGACCTGACTCGCCGAGTCCAAGAACAGACTCGCCAAGTACCAAGTAATCTTCATCCAATTCGCCAAGTTGTTCTTCCAACTCGCCGAGTTCAAGCCCAACATCATCCGACTCGACGAGCTGTTCATCCCACTCGTCGAGTTCCTCCTCATCTTCATGGTACTCGCCGAGTCCACTCAAAGGACTCACCGAGTCCATTCAGATCTCCAAACATGCAGAGGACTTTTGAGTCATGCAGGGACTCCAAACCATAGATCCATACTTCCAAAGCTCAATCCCTACGTAAAGTTGCAAACTTTACGTATAACTAAAGAGATCTAGGCTCAAAACATACTAAGGTTTGGTTTAAGGACATAAGGGCTCCACCAACTACTCATCTCCTGATGCTTTATGACATAATGACCATCCCCACAATAGATCTGAAGTGGCAACAACATATCTAAGCCCCTAACCCGATTTTGGGTCTCAATCAACCATAAAACCCCCAAATCTCATGACAAAATAGATCTAGATGCAAAGAAGGGAAAATGGCAGCTTAATACCTCCAAGATGAACACAAACTGAAGTAGATATCGAGCACACACCTCTCATTTGAAGCAACCTTCTTGATCTTCAAGTTCCTTTCCAAAGTTTCCTTCCTCCAAAGCTATTTCTCTCAAATGATGGAAGCTCACACGAATTATAGGGTTTACAGGTTCTCTGGGATGATATGGGGGCTGAGGGAGGGACATAACACCCTTTATATAGGATACAAATCCCGGAATTAGGGTTTTCCTCGCACAAACCAGACTCACCGAGTCACCTTGGCCGACTCGCCGAGTCGGTCACTTACTCCCCGACCCGGATCCCGCTCTGACTCGCTGAGTTCCTCCTTGGACTCACGGAGTCGCCCCTTAACATTAAGGTTTTCTTTCCTTTCTTGGCCTTCAAAACTTGGGTGTTACAACTCTCCCCCACTTAAACTAAACTTCGTCCTCGAAGTTTGCCATGGCCCACCGCCTGCGATCTGCCTCCAATACCCCACCAATTAATCCAACACCAGCTGCCTACCTTCGCTGGTCTTCCTCCTAGTCATTCTGACTAGCATCACTTCTTTCGGATAATCATCTCGGGTCAATCCTGACCCTGAATATTCTGGAAACACAACTTACTCAACCGACAATCCTTCTGTTACTCTCCGAGTACTGCAACTGAACCTATAGGGGTCCACCCCCTTCTTTCCTCATGCGATTCCCTTGCCTTCCCAAGGCGATGCTCCAAGAACAACTATTTCCTCTGACACTGTGAAGATCCTATCTTCACCATTCCATTATTCCCGCTAAATCCAGTACGGGTCATCACCGCTAGTAACCACTGACTCTCCTCTCTTGTCATAACTTGGTGTCGAGCACTCCTCAAATCAACTAACTGAATTCCACCATAACCCGCTTTCCCGCACTACTACTGACTGGATATTTCTACCATTCCTCATCTGCCTTCCGGGTGAACTGAGACCGCTCTGGTCCCTACCAACCTATCAATATCTGGATTACCGGCTCCCACCGGTAACTAGTCCCAACACCATCACTAGTCGCTCTCAGCGACTTCCAAAGAAACCTCGACCACCTATAACTGCTCAATCAATTTTGCCATTCAGGCACTACAAACCTGGGATCCCCGATCCCCTAACTTGACACTAAGGTCCCTACCAGATCCCACCTGCGCTGCTAAAACTCATGGGCCTCGCCCACGGGTCCCACCCGCCTCTATCCTTTTAGTCCCACTAGTCTATTCACTCTCGCTTGGGCCTCGCCCACGGGTCTCACCCAACCATACTATTGAGCAACCCTGCTCCCAGGTCTCATCTACACTGCTAATCTCATACGGGCCTCGCCCACGGGTCTCACCCAACTATATCCTGGAGCGGCCTCTCCCAAGGTCTCACCTCGCTAGGGCTATACAGGAAACTCCCTATCATTCTCAACCACTACCCATCCTGATCCCCATCTGATCACTAGGAAATAAGGGCCTCGCCCCAACTCCGCTAACGAAGCAACTAAGGAATGCTACGGCTTACCCGTAGTCTTATATCACCCTCCATTGCTGACTGCTAGTGAATGCTACAGCTGCCCCATAGTCTTACAACACTTCCTACCACTGACTGCCGTCACGAAGGCACCCGTGTGCCATTAGCTCTCAAGATCCTCATTCTGACTCCCTCGAGTCCTACGGGCGATCCACAACCTGAATTCCCAATCACGCATTAACCATTACCAACACACGCACTAACTGGTGGGGAGTCCTCAAACTCCCAACCCTGAATCCTCAAACCATCAAACGCTGAACTACTTCTTTTCCATCTCGGAGGTCACACACTCATTCTGGGTCTGCGTGCTCCTCTCTGGGCACACTCGGAGGATTCTCCCCCACTTCGATCCTGCTTACCCCTTGCTGCTCGATACTCAAAAGAGATCCCGATATTTGCTACCAATCCATATTCCATCTACTGAGGAACCCAAGCCTACCATAGCTAGGCATCTAATCAACCCATCTCTAACACTACACAACCCCGATCTAGTGAGACATACCAAGTCCCTCCCAAGCATGCTACAGTTACTACATCCTTCGAAACCTTCTTCAATAGAGCACATCCCCTAACTACCATACAAATATCCAAGGTATGCAGATGGCATATAACTCGTTCACAATCAACCGCTCAACAATAAAATACTCATACCGATAATGATGCAGAACCATAACAATAAAATCATGCACAAATAAAAGAACTGAAAATGGAAATTGCATACCTGCAACGTCCGGCGTTGTTCGCGTCTCCAAGGTCGTCATCTGAAAAGCCCTGCTCCCTGCTGCAGGTGCCTCTACCCGGCCCTGACGGCCATCCGTGATCCTCAAGGTTGCAGGGGCGGGTGCCATCACCCGTCCTGCCGAAAACAAACTGGGACATTGGGCCTTCTTGTGGCCCTGCTGATGGCAATGAAAACTTAACAAGTCTGATTCCTGCGCGGTGGTAACGGTACAATCCCTACTGAAATGACCAGTCCGACCGCACTTGAAACAGCCAGACTCACCACCGCTACCACTCCTGCACGCGCCCCCGTGCGCCCTGCCGCACTTTCCGCACCGACTGCGGTCCTGATGATCCCTCGATCTCGAATCCGATCCCTTGGGCCTTTTGCCCGAACCCGCAGCTACCTGAACCTCATCCGGCTTCCTCTTCCGGATTTGCTCCAAATCAATTTCCCTTTCTCTAGCCCGAGAAATCATATCTTCCAGCATCTTACAGCTGGATCTGCTCACGAACTCCCTGATGTCATCCCTCAACATCTCATGGTACCGCGCCTTCTTCATTTCCTCATCTGCGACATACTGCGGTACAAGAAGAGCCCTCTCCCTAAACTTGGCGGTGATCTCCGCCACAGTCTCAGTAGTCTGCGTCAAATCCTGAAATTCTCGCGCTAGCTGCTGCACCTCAATCATCGGCGAAAACTCCGCCCTGAACCTGGCCGAGAAATCGCTCCAAGTTATTGCGTCCAATGCGGCATCATCTCCCAAAGCATGACCAATCTCCTCCCGCCAATCCCTCGCTCTGTCCTTCAGAAGACAGGAAGTGAGTCTAACCTTGTCCCCCTCGAGACACTTGCTCGTATGAAAAGCGTTGGCAACATCAGCCAACCATCTGCTGCTAGCAATGGGGTCCCTAGCCCCATGATAATCTGGTGCCCCGCAGGCTCTGAACTCTCAAAATGTCAGAGTACGCGCTCCCATCAATACCATCATCTCAGTACGGAAGGCTCCCAGCCTCTCATCCAAGATCTCCAGTATACCCTCCTTGACCGTGCCAAAGATTACAGGAGTCTGAGCTAGAATACTGCGCGTAACCTCAGCTGATATCAACTCTCTCATCCGCTCCTCAAGCTGCTCGACCCCTAAACCCGAGCCCGATCCCTCTCTGGTGCCTGATCCGCCCGCTGGTCTCTCTCGCAATGTCACCATGCTGAAAATATACCACAACCACTATCAGAATACTCATCACTGATGCGAGACCAAACATATCCTACCAGGTTCCCGGTCTTGTCTCGGCCCTTCCCGAATCGAGTACGGATCCTCTGCTTTTAGTAGTACGGGCCCATACTACCTTCCACATCTATCCGTACTTTCCTCAGGAATTGCTTTGACTCCACCAGGTCCCTTATCCACTAATACTGCTCCCAGCACTATCTCATCCTAGGCTTACCCTAGGGAAACCTCTGACTCAACTCAAACCAATCCTCAGCTGTTGAAGGTCTCCTTGTGATGCCAATTAGCCATCACCTGGATACCATCACATGCGACGAGGCTCAGATAATCCTTCAAGTAAAAGACTCGTCCCTACAACGGTTGGACTCAAACAAGAGCTGCGCAATAGGACCAAATCCAGCACTCTGAGATTATTCAACCCTGATCGCATGTGACGTGTCGTATCCACCTAATGGTTAACTCCCATCACTCAGAATCCCACAATGCACAAAGCAAGCAACATTCGAACAAGGGAAAATCTAACCATAACATACTCAAGCAATCATATCCACATAGCAAGAATCTGAACTAGCATGCAACACAAACTCATAACTCAGGCATAACCTAAACAGGCTATCCTACTACTGTCTAATCAGCACTACTATGCAGCTCAAAAGCACCAATAACAGGCACATAAGGCATCATCCCTAGATCCTCAGTCCTATTCTAGCATGTTGTTCTATCAACTGATAATCATAACATAAACTTGTATGGGTATTTTGGGGGTACTTACTTGAGCTCGGTTGATTGCATGCACCACACCTCTTTTCTCTTTTCAAAGTTCTTTTCTTTCTGAATTCTTTTTGCTTTTCTAGAACTGTTTTTCGTTCTAAAAATTCTTTTTACAAAACTGTCTTTTCAATTTTGAAAACTGTTTATCCGACCCCTCAGTTTGAGTTCAGGCACACCCGGGAGTATGCCCGAATCCCTCCAACCAAGGCTCTGATACCAACTTGTAACGTCCCAAAATTCAAGACAAAAAATTTCTTTTAATAAAACCTCACTTTAAGCAAATTCATCATTTAAAAACATAAACAGCGTAATAGTTTCCAAAATACATGTTCGTTATCAGAGTAAACATTCCCAGGCTGTCTAAACTATGGTGTGTGCCATGCGATCACCCCGAGCTCCTCCCTCCGCTAATGGAAGTACCTGAAAACAAAACTGAAAACCGTAAGCACGAAGCTTAGTGAGTTCCCCACCCTACCACATACCATGCATAATCACATACTGCACATACTGGGCCACGCCCACTATTCTGGGCCTCGCCCCCTACCTCGGGCCTCGCCCGCTACAACGGCCCCGCCGCTCCAGGCCCCGCCTGGCTTCGAGCCCCGCTCGGATACAGATCTGTTTCACTCAGGCCTCGCCTGTCACAGGGCCCCGCCCACTAACATATAATAGCACATACACATATCGCATAACATCACATAAGCTAAACATATACTAACGACTCTTGCTCTAAGGCCTCGCCTATCTCTGGGCTCCGCCCGTGTCCTGCTACTGATGAGTCATGGAACCCCGGCCATACTCCTGCTGATAGTGAGATACGGGCCCAGCCCACCCTCACTCCTTTCCTAACTTGGGCCTCGCCCCTGGACTGCTGCTACTGAGATGTGGAACACCATCCACACTCTGCTATTGGTGAGATATGGGACCTCGCCCACACTCGCCTCCCTACCAGGCACATACAAGTATCACACAGACAACAAGTATAAACTATCACATAAACCATTTCTTGGGCACCCGCCCTCTATCATTGGACCTCGTCCGAATATCATACTAGCATACTGTGTCTAGGGCTAACCCCCGGGTCTTCTACTCATAACTACATGGGACGACATTGTGGCCGTAGACCCATTCATACAAAGGGAAACTCGCCTGCACTGGCTGAACTTGTTGATGATCCCACTAGCTGCTGCCCGACCACTCACTGAACTCCTGCTCTACTTGCTCCCCGAACTATCAATATCAATGCAACACTTAGTCTAACTGACCCCAGAAAGACCACCCAGTCAATCCTGGTCTAAGACAAAGTCCTGGTCAAAGTCAACCTTTCCAGGTCAACCCTAGTCGCCGAGTCCACTTACTGACTCGCCGAGTTCATATACTCATGGTCCTTCCATTCGTGACATGACTCGCCGAGTCAGTCCATGACTCGTCGAGTCCAAAAATTACCGAGTCCTGACCTGTCCAACTCGCTGAGTCTCCAACCGACTCACTGATTCGAGTCTCAACTCGAAAGGTTTGGGGTTTCGCGACCTGACTCGCCGAGTCCAAGAACAGACTCGCCGAGTACCAGGCAATCTTCATCCAATTCGCCGAGTTGTTCTTCCAACTCGCCGAGTTCAAGCCCAACATCATCCCACTCGTCGAGTTCCTCCTCATCTTCATGGTACTCGCCGAGTCCACTCAAAGGACTCGCCGAGTCCATTCAGATCTCTAAACATGCAGAGGACCTTTGAGTCATGCAGGGACTCCAAACCATAGATCCATACTTCCAAAGCTCAATCCCTACGTAAAGTTGCAAACTTTACGTATAACTAAAGAGATATAGGCTCAAAACATACTAGGGTTTGGTTTAAGGACAAAAGGGCTCCACCAACTACTCATCTCCTGATGCTTTATGACATAATGGACCATCCCCACAATACATCTGAAGTGGCAACAACATATCTAAGCCCCTAACCCGATTTTGGGTCTCAATCAACCATAAAACCCCCAAATCTCATGACAAAATAGATCTAGATGCAAAGAAGGGAAAATGGCAGCTTAATACCTCCAAGATGAACACAAACTGAAGTAGATCTCGAGCACACACCTCTCCTTTGAAGCAACCTTCTTGATCTTCAAGTTCCTTTCCAAAGTTTCCTTCCTCCAAAGCTATTTCTCTCAAATGATGGAAGCTCACACGAATTATAGGGTTTATAGGTTCTCTGGGATGATATGGGGGCTGAGGGAGGGACATAACACCCTTTATATAGGATACAACTCCCGGAATTAGGGTTTTCCTCGCACATACCCGACTCACCGAGTCACCTTGGCCGACTCGCTGAGTCGGTCACTTACTCCCCGACCCGGATCCCGCTCTGACTCGCCGAGTCGCCCCTTAACATTAAGGTTTTCTTTCCTTTCTTGGCCTTCAAAACTTGGGTGTTACATATGAAGTCAGATTTAGGCGGTCTTTATATGTACAAAATCATCATCACGACTAATGCAACTTTCGTTTAGATTATCTGTCTTAAATAATCTTTTATTTTTGACGCTTATTTGAGTCCTAATTATTATGTTATTTTATAAACGTTATATACACATAAATCACATATACTCAAATAAGTCTCTTTCATTTATTCATAATAAGGTTACAATCGTCAACCGACGTACACACATCTTTTATAACTAATGCATAGCGAGAAACGCGGACATTATATGTTACTACATGTAAAATGATTCCAATGTTTATGTTTGGTTAATTTTATTTTATTGTTTATGTTTGGTTAACTTGATTCCATGTTAATACTACTCATGATTACATTGTTTAGTTAAACTGATTCCAATTATGCTTGATTCCAGTCATGCATGATTCCGGTCATGCTTGATTCCATTATGTATTGATTCCATTGTGCATTGATTTCATTGTTTATTGATTCCAATCATGGTTACAATGGAAACACTTATAATTCAATAATTCATACATAAACTTGTTACTTCATTTCATTTCATAATCTAATGAGACACAAAATATTACAACCTGACCACATAACTACATAAATGCATTGATACTAGTCTAACGATCCTAAGTCATAACCAAAACAAACACAACAAAACACATTAAAATAACTTTCCATCCATCTTATGTCTATCCTACCAATCCTTCAACATAACCAACACAAACACAAAAGAAACCATAAACACATAAAATAATGATTGTCATCTTCCACCTTCGTTTCCATTTTAATGTTGAATACCCACTCCTTCCATTGGTTGTTTCACAAAGTCTCTAAATAGTCCAGGGTTTCCCATAACTTTTTGTTGTTTAAAATCCCAAAATATTGCATGGTTATTCAAGTTGACATTGTTGTGAAATTTTAATAAGATGTTTACATACCATTGATTTGATAGAGGATGATCCACCCATTGAAAATACTTGCAGTCTTTGAGTTCATCTCGGTAATTTAGGTAGCCTATGAACCTTCTTCTAGGGTTTAATAAAGTCCATGAAGTCCATCTTTCCATATGATCACCACAATAACTCCTGATTTATGAGACGATGCATTAATGTTCGATCTGGTCTTTGGCTTCCTACAAAAGATGAAGACGACCTGCTCATGTTGCTTCGATTTTTGCCTTGTTCGATTTTAGGGGCACGAATAAGGCTTAATAGCCTTTAAATACAATCCTCATTTAGTGAGTTGTAATCCATTTCAGTATCTCTTCACCGCATCAACAAGGATAGCAGGTTAAACGAGGATTACGTGATAAAAAAATGTTAAAATGAATGATCCTATCCGGTATGGTTGGTTTTTTATTCAATTTTTTAAAACTTCATCGTTAATTTTTAAATTTTTTCCCCATAAAACAAATACCATTAACTGCTTTTCATAAAAATAAATAAATAAATAAATAAATAAATTTTTGTTAAATATCTTCGGTTAATATTTTCCGATTACAAAGCGAACTCCTTTGTCTCCTCAGCATTTCGTCGCCGGTACCTCCCCGCCGCCTCTCCCTACCGGTTCATCTTCCCCACCGGCGCTCCCTCTCCTTCACCGGCTCGACAATATCTTTTTCGCCCTAGTGTTCTACAGGTTTGATTCGTTTGATTCGTTTGCAAATTTGTTTGATATGTTTGATGTCTTGCATATATATGATTCTTTGATTTATCGCAACTGAAGTAAAATTTGTATGATGACTTATTTGACTTTTATGTATATTGGGATAATTGTCTGATTTATCACAACTGAAAGATAAGTAATATTCTGAGTTCTGATTTATGTTAGGTTAGCTATATAATGATTCATTTGTTTATATTAATCTTTGGAGGATTACTAGTCATGCTGTGTATTTGTAAATTGTTTGTTTCGTAAAACAGAAACAGCCCCTTAGTAGCGTGAGAGTGCAGCAGCCCAAGTTGCAGATATGGGGGAAGTCGTTAAAGAGGCAGGGGTGATTGAGAACTTAAGGTCGGTGGTGTTCAAGGAATCAGAGAGTTTAGAAGGCAGCTGTGCTAAAATCCAGGGCTACGATTTCAACACTGGGATTAATTATTCGCAGATTCTCAAATCCCTAATTTCCACTGGATTCCAAGCTTCTAACCTCGGTGATGCCATTGAAACCGTTAATCAAATGGTAAGTGGTTCGTTCTCAGATTCTTTACCACGTATATTGTTTTTATCTTTTGGAATTAGGTTTTTCATGTTTGTATGATCTTGAGGCGTCCAATTTGTTGATTGTAGCTAGACTGGAGGCTTTCTCATGAGCAAGTAACCGAAGATTGCAGTGAGGAAGAGAGTAATCCAGCTTACAGAGAGTCTGTCAAGTGCAAAATCTTTCTAGGGTTCACTTCAAACCTCATTTCTTCTGGTGTTCGAGACATTATTCGCTATCTAACTCAACATCATATGGTTAGTAATTTGCAACTTTTATGATGATAAACATACGAATCAGTTTTATTCTTTTTATAACTAAAAACTTTTGTGTTATAATATATAAAATCCAGGTTGATGTGATTGTGACGACAACCGGTGGCATTGAGGAAGATCTGATAAAATGTCTTGCAGACACATACAGAGGTGAATTTTCTCTACCTGGTGCTGCCTTAAGGTCAAAAGGTCTTAATCGTATTGGTAACTTATTGGTGCCAAATGATAACTACTGTAAATTTGAGGATTGGATTATCCCAATATTCGACCAAATGCTTCAAGAACAAAATACACAGGTATTCATTGTATTTTCATTCAAGGTGTTGTTGATTTACATTTTTGTAATCTGTTCTTTAGATTCAAAATCCTTTCCATCATATAATAAATTTATACTCTATCCGCTTTGTGTTTAACAGCATGTGTTATGGACTCCATCAAAAGTAATATCACGTTTGGGGAAGGAGATTAATAATGAGAGTTCTTATTTATATTGGGCATATAAGGTAATCCCATGCTCACATTATTTATTTATTTTTTTAAAAAAATCTCTCCATTCTGATGGTTTGGAGTTGGGTTACTATTATATTTATGCAATAACATGATTAGTTTTATTGTAGAACGACATTCCTGTGTTTTGCCCAGGCTTAACAGACGGGTCTCTAGGGGACATGTTATATTTCCATTCATTTCGCAATCCGGGTCTTGTTATTGATGTAGTACAAGGTGACATGACAATTTTCTCTCATCTTGACTTTCTTCAATTATTATTATTATTATTATTATTATTACAATCATTTTGCATGTGTTATAATTTGTGAAAACTGATCAACAGATATACGCGCGATTAACAGCGAGGCTGTGCATGCAAACCCTAGAAAGACAGGGATGATAATTCTAGGAGGAGGGTTACCAAAACATCACATTTGTAATGCGAATATGATGAGAAATGGTGCGGATTATGCTGTTTTCATCAACACTGCTCAGGAGTTTGATGGCAGTGATTCTGGTGCTCGACCTGATGAAGCTGTCTCCTGGGGGAAAATACGTGGTTCTGCTAAATCTGTCAAGGTTTTTCATTAAAATAAATACAATGTTTTATTTTTTTTGGTGAAGTTTTTTATTTAAATGGTTTTGATTGTTTTGATCCAGGTGCACTGTGATGCAACTATCGCGTTCCCTTTACTTGTTGCAGAAACATTTGCTGCAAAGAGAGAGGGGGAGATGAAAAATGTTGAGTCAACCAAAGCTTTGGTTTAAAAAGGTGGAACAGTGTAGGACAGGGACTCATTTTTGATATTTTGTTTGCTAAAAAATGGTCTTTGGAAGAATATTGATGCACACAAACAAGGAGACAATGTTACTGATCTTGGAGAGTGTACATGTAAAATGTCTAAATAATTTCAAAGCTTCTCACAACAAATCAAACTTATATGCAATTTTTAATGGGGTTAAATGATTCATACAGTCAAATTTGAAGTAATATTTTAATGCATGAACCTTTACTTATCGTCAAAAAAGCCCTTCTCATTATTTCCAGAGAATAGATTTACAATTTAGAGGCTCCTCTGCTGGACATAATAATAATAAAAAAAAAAATCAGCTTCTTATTTTTTTTTTACTAAAGGTCCATATAAAAAAGAAAGAAAGAATAGAAATGGATCTACTTTGGTTTGCAATTATTGTCATCGTAAAGGATACACTGTTTAAAGGTGTTTTAAGCTAACTAGATTCCTTAAAATTTTTAAAGTTCAAAATGAAACAAAAAAAGATCAATTGCTAATAACAGTGTTTATGATATCATTGTGTGCTTCTTGGGTGAAGGTCAAGCTCCAATACATCTCCTTAGTGATCATGGAAAGTATAAATACTTTTGCTAATATGACATGTATCAATTTGTCTTCTTCAATTGTTGACTCAACTGCAACTCAACAAATGACATGTACTGATGATCGTTTGGAAAATATTATTAATGTCTGAGAGTTAAAAATGACCGTGGACCATCCCGATGGGACCGACACCAAAATTTCAAAAACTGGCAACCTAAGAGTTTCAGACATGTTGGCAAATGTGCTAGTTGTGCCAGATTACAATGTTCATTTTCTTTGTGTCCATAAATTAACCCAAGATAGGAGGCTTGGGGTTTACTTTGATTAAAACAATTGTTCTCTATAGGATTTACGAGTAAAACAGATTATAGAGATTGATAGTCTCATGGTCTGTACTTTTCAAATAACTACATGCAGAGTAATTCAAATAATTGTTCTACATAATCTTTCTTTGTGTCTATGTTTGTATAGCACAATAGACTCAGTCATCCCGATGACCAAGTCATTTGTGTTTTAAAAGAAACCTTAGTGTATGATAGTGGTGTCGTGGTGATGTCATTCCTTATGACATTTTTCATAGTGCTAAGTAAACCTATGAGACTTATTCGGTCAATGAACATAAAAGGTCAAATCTAAGTGACTTTGTACACCTTGATGTGTGAGTTAGTATATAGTCTTTACTAAGGTCCCGTTTGATAGTTGATGTTGGGAAAATGCTTTATGAGAAAATGTTGTCGGGAAAGTTTTATGACTGATAAAGAAACCATATTGTTTGATTGTACATCTAACTGACTGTGCTGAATGATGAAAAATGATCATATTACCATGTTGTTCTATATTGTTATGGATGAAGCTCTTGAATAACTATAAAAACATACAAATTGTCATACAAAATCAAAATTACAAAACAATCATTTAAAAATTCAAATACAAATTGCCATACAAAGTAATTAAACACAAATCAATTAAAATTCAAATAGAATGTTGATTAGGTTGTTTTTAGTTTATTGTTTTTCAAGTTGATGTTACGTTGTTATTCTTTCTAGCCATTTAGTTTTTTCTTATAACCCAACGTGTGATTCTTGACCCGTTTTATGTCCGATAGTGATGAGATGGATGAGATTTTTTAATAAATTAGGATGGCGGTGGTGTAGTAAAAAAAAATTAATCCAATAAAAATGAATTAAAAAAGTAACTAAAAAATATTAATAATCCAATAGAGTAATATTTATCAATATATTAATATTATATATTATAACTAATATTTATTAATATATAATAATCTAATAAAAAATAAATTAAAAAAAATTAATAATCCAAAAAAGAAATAGGTGAGGTTTGGGGCATAATTGTCTTTCCAGCCCATTCAGCTAGAAATATATGGTTTTGTGGCTTTCTGGGAAAGACATATCTTATCGAGAAATACAATTTTTTTGTGTAAATCAAACAGTCTATCCGGTCCATTCAGCCAGAAAGATCTATTTGGACTTGAAAAAATATTTATCAAACGGGGCCTAAGCAAGAATTCATATTTTTTCTCAAAGCCGTTGATGACTTTGCTTAAGTAGTTTGAATTTTTCGATTAAATTAAAAGAAAGTATAGCGTTTTCCTATTAAAATGGAAATGATGATGTTTTTGAAAACTTAGTTGCCTGATAAAACAACAATTTTCAAAATTTGTTAAAAGTTTTCGTTATGACTATGCAAAGGAAAGGAAAGTGATGAATTTGTAAAATTCTAAGGTACCTTTTGGTTCGCAGAATGTTGTTGAAGGAATTTAAATTGGAATTGAAAAAGGAACCTGTCAAGAATTTGAATTCAATTCCATATATTATTTGGTTGGCAGGAAATGGAATTGAAATTAATTCCAGATTTTGTTTGGTTTGTAGGAAATGGAATTAGAATTCATATACTATGACATAATTACCCTTTTTGCCCGTTTTGCTTAAATTTACCTTGTTTTCTAACTTATAATACATTATATAAATTATAAAAACAGTAAAATTTCAACAGTGGTAGCAGTGGTGGTGGGGGGTGGTGGCGGTGGTGACGGCGTCAGTGACGGTTGCAGTGACAGTGGTGGGTGGCGGTGATGGTGTCGGTGACGACGATGGTGATGGTGACGGTAGCATTGATTATGGTGGTGGTGGTGGTGATGGTAGCAATGGTGGCTGGTGGTAGTGACGACGGTGATGATGGTGTTGGTGGCAGTGACGGTTGGTGGCAATGGTGGTAGCGAATGTGCTAGTGGCAGTGTTGGTGGTGGTCGTGAGTAATGGTAGTGGCGACGTTGGTGGTGTTGGTGATTTTATATCACTAATATTATTTAAGTGTAATGAGTTTAATTTGTTGATCAATGTCACTTTGACAATTGTTGAACAAATCGATTTGGTGCAGAGTGCGCATTTGTTTAATTTTTGTCTTTATTGAAAGTATACTGCTATTTAGGGGTGAAGCCCCTAAACCAACGGGGGTCTGGGGGCAGCGCCCCTGGAAGCGGGGTCCAAGGGGCAGAGCCCCTAGCTGCGGTCGAGCTGCCAAGTCAGCACAATTTTTTTTTTCTATGAGTTATGTTGTTATATAAAAAATGCATCAGAAAATCCGTATTTTCTTTAAATACACCTGATTTTTTTGATCCATTTATAGACCCGATTTTATGTTAGTTTGTGACAGTTTTTGGACAGAAAGTTGTTTTCCTGCAACTACCATATGACAGTTTTAACACAGGAAGTTAGTTCCTGTTATATTATCAATTTCGAAATCATTTTTGGGTACACATTTCATAACATCTTCTTCATTCTCCATGTATTCACTTAGAACTTTGAGAATGTATTATCTTCTTGTATTCACTTAGAATAGAAAGGGTTCAATCCTTAGTGACACCATGATATTCGAATATTTGGAATGAGTAATATATTAATGGGAAATTTAACCATCATGATATTTCATTTATGCATCAGTTTGTTGTTGTTATGATTTTAACTTTAAGTTAATCATTATTACACTTAAATGGGGGAGGTTTGTTGATGATTTTATATCACTAATATTATTTAAGTGTAATGGGGTTAATTTGTTAATCAATGTCACTTTGACAATTATTGAACAAATCGGTATGGTACGGAGTGCACATTTGTTTAATTTTGTCTTTGTTGAAAGTATACTGCTTTTGTCTTTGTTGAAAGTATACTGCTATTTAGGGGCGAAGCCCCTAAACTGACGGGGGTCTGGGGGCAGCGGGGTCCAAGGGTGGCAACCCCTAGTGAGTTCCAAGGGCTAGAGCCCCTGGCTAGTAATGTGACAGTTTTTGGACGAGAAGTTGTTTTCCTGCAACTACCATATGACAGTTTTAAGACAGGGAGTTAGTTCTTGTTATATTATCAATTTCGAAATCATTTTGGGTACAAATTTCATAACATCTTCTTCATCTCCATTCTAGAAAACAATGAGTTTCATCCGATTAGAGATTTTGAGTGTACCCTCAAAATTCTTTAATCTGAAAGTGTTTCATAACTCTCATTGATCCAAGTATATCTATACCCCGGTTTTCTAACAGGTGGTGGTGGGTGATGGTAGTGGGTGCGGTGGCGGTGGCAGTGATGATGGTGAGGACGTTGGTAGTGGTGGTGGGTGATGGCGGAGGTGGTGGTGGCGGCCTTGATAGTGGTGGTGGTGGGTGATGGTAGTGGTGGCGGCGACATGGGTGGTGGTGGATGGTGGCGGTGACGGTGGTGAGTGGTCGGTGGTGGCGGCAGCGGTGGCGGCGACGATGACGATGGTAGTAGTGACGTCGGCGGTGGCGTCAGTGGTGGTGGTCGGTGATGGTAGTGGTGGTAGTAGTAGTAGTAGTGGGTTTTCTGATAAGTACAATGGTATTTTTGTAATTTGCCACTTTCCTTGATGAGAATGAGTGTTTTCCATCCAACTTTGAAATGAATTAACTTTCCTCCATATAGTGGAAAGTTTATTTCTTTTAGGAATCCATTTATCCCCTCTAAGTCCAACCAAACGCATGAATTCGAAGAAATTGTAATTATTTTTCCTCGAATTTGATTCTTTTACTGTCAACCAAACACACTCTAAATCAAACTGTCTTTTTAAAAGAAGGCATTATTCACTACACGTCATATATTTCCGTTCCATTAAAAATAATGTTTTAAAAGCAAAAACACAAACAAAAGCACAAACACAAACATAATGAATATGACCATATCCTTATTTGACATGGGATGGTTAGGAGTGTAATGCTCTAAATCAACCTTTCTAAGCAAATTTGAAAGGCAAATCACTTTTCCAAATGATTTATAAAAGAAGACATAATATTAATTTTGAATTTATAAGGTCTTTGGTTGTTTGGTTATTTCTATAAGACGAAACATATTTAATAAGCTTTCTTTTAAGATTTGACAAATGTATTTTGATCGATTATTCTAATATTAGGAAAGTTAAAACTTCTAAGTCTTGATAATAATCTTGTTTTCTTTTCCGTAAGTGTGAAGTTTTGTGAATTCGTTTTTCATTTCAAAATGGGTTTGATGGGTTACAACTAATGATTACATAAATCATATAAACAATTTTTTGAGAATATGTATCAAAAGAGTACATGTAAAATAAGTCATTGTAATTGTAATGACACCTTTTAGATTCAATTTCTATCCAAATGGTCGTATGATGAGAAATAACATTGCGATAAAGAACTATGTGCTTAAAATTTTCATGTAGTCATTTTAGGTTTTACATTTAAAGGAAATCTATAAAAAAAACCCTAACTTTAACTCTATTAACAATAAAGCTATGTTTATTTTTTTAATGATTACGCTTAGGGTAATGGCTAATGTTTGCAAAACGTCTCATACTAGGTTACCACTTATCTAACCGGTTCCTTGGCTGACGTGGATAAAATGTTATGAATACTAACATAAATTTTTCATAGGTAGGGAATCTCCGGTTGCTATTGTATTTATCATTTTTATTAATAAATTTTAATGAAGGTGCCGCTCTCGTTTATAAAAAAATGGGTTTTTTTTAGTATTTTTCATTTAAATGAGTTGAAGGGTACACTTTCTTGGTCAAATCCTCGAATCGGTCCATGTTTGTTGAAGCATTGATTATTAAATATGGCTTAGTGAGTGTAATGAAGCGTAAGGGTAAGAGTGAAGACAATAATTTCGTTGACATAGACCATGAAAAGGAAGAACTGGATATTAACAATAGACGTTGAAGACAAAGACAATTTCATAATCGAACCACCAGCTAGATGCAAAGACGTGTTCCTTAACACAATCTATGGAGATGCTAATGATTACATTCCTAAAGAAGAAGTCTTGGAGGAGGAAGGTGGACTTAGGGTTGAATATTTCACCCACGATTCCTTTGTGAAGTAGAATAAGATGTAACCTCTACATGGAGAAAGGTATGAATCACCTAACCAATTGAAACTTTGTTTAAGGAATTATGCCATTAGTAATGAGTATTGGCTAGATATATGATAATGTGATAATGACAGTTAGATGTGGGAATAAAGGTGAGGAAAAACAGTGTCCCTTTAGTATCTAGGCGTTTTGGATGAGTAAAAAGAGGTCCTTTCAAATTAAAACCATGGCTGATGAGTATAAGTGTGTTAGGCCCTCGGATAATGCTCCCTTTATGAACCCAACATGGATTGTAAGGAAATTTTGAAAGAGTTGATAAAAAAATAAAACCTAAAATGTAAAGAGATGCAAACTATGATACAAAGTAAATTTCATTGTCAAATATCTTAGTCAAAGTGGTATAGAGCTAGGTGCACTGCAATGTCTCTCATAGAATGAAAATTAAGTGATCACTATGCAAGAGTTTGGGATTATGAACATAGATTGATGAGATTCAATCCAGGTAATATAATTAAAGTTACTTTGAGTGTCAACCCTGATAACAACATATATTTTCACTAAATTTACATATGTTTTACATAAATTAAAGGTGGTTAAAGAAGAGATTGTCATAGGGTAATTGGGCTTGATGTCTATTTTCTAAACAGTGTAAAGGAGGACTACAAACTATAATAGGGAGAGATGCCAACAACCAATTTTCATCCCATAGGTTGGGATTTTATGGACATTGAAAATAAGACAAAATAGGTGAAAGGTGTTTATGTATTATTACTGATCAACATAAGGTACTCCAAATAAAATATTATATTTAAAAGTTATTTGGTTATAGTAGCTAATTAATATGCTATATATGTCAAATGTAGGGGCTGCTTGAATCAACAAAAGAGAACTTGCCATATGTGGAGCACATGCAGTGTGCTAAGCATATATATATGTCTACTTCAGGAAGGTTTATAGTGAGCTAGTGTAACGTCCCAAAAATTATAAATAGATTTTTCATTTTAAAACAGACTAACCAATTAAACCTTTGTTTCAAAAACCATTGAATAACATTTGATTGATTGAAAACCACACATTATCAGAGTTAAGTTCACAAAACCGTGGAAATAAATATCTTTGATGCATGTATCAGTCCCGCCGAGCTCTTCTCATAAACGACCCACAAAATGTTTAATCTACAACTGTAAGCGTAAAGCTTAGTGAGTTTCCTAGTATACCACATTGTTAGATGCCATTTTATGCATCTTTATAGTAGTTTTTATTAGTGTTTTGCATTATATTTTATGCATTTATGTCTGCATTAGTTTAAATAATGTTTAGCTCATGTTTATTGCTAGAATTCCCGTACTGATCATGTTTTTATGTCTTTTTCAGATATTTTGATTGGAGCAGAGTTTTGGAAGCAGCTTGGATGCATGTTTGGAGCTTCATGGAGCTAAAATACCCGAGGGAGCTAGAGATTGGTTCAGATTTGCTTAAACTCAAGAGTTCACGTCCGAAATGCACATTTTCGAGTTTACACGATCGTGTTTTTCACCATGCGATCGTATTTTTGGTCGTGCTTCATATTCACAACTTTTCCATGCCAAAAGTCAAGTTTCAGGATCCCATAGCACAAACACGATTGTGTTTTTGAGTTTTATGTCCGATATAGCAACACACTTCATTAAACGGAGAATTCATGTAACACCTCAAATTTTAGACCAAAATTTTCATTTTTAATTTACTAAAATTAGAGTATCACAACCAAGTTATCAATTACATAATTATCCCAAACAACCAGTATCATAATTATCAGAGTTCATAAACATGTCCCAGTAGTAAATCTCCCAGCGTGTGTATACAATCAGACCTTCGTCTTCCCGCGGTCCTGTGAAGTACCTGCCACATATAAATCAATAACTATAAACACGATGCTTAGTGAGTTCCCGAAGATACCACATACAACACAACATAAATAAACAACCATGGGTTATCAACAACCCTAAGGACTATCAGCAGTCCCAATGAGCTAACAACACACCATGTGGGTTATCAACAACCCTGGTTGGCTATCAGCAGCCTCAGTCACATATAAATAGCATATCATAACCATAACAGCTAAACCCATCTGGTCATCATAAATACAACTATTCTACCATAAAGGTAAGAATACGTGATGAGACTCACCTGATACTGAGTAAATCTAGCACCCGATCTGCCGAACCTAGACTCTGCCTAGTTAAGAAAATAATTAAACCTAATTAATAATTAAGGTCAACAACTCACTCGTGAGTCCAAATCCCACAACTAAACCTTCTAAGGGAAAAAGGACCATTTTGCCCTTCTCATGGTTCAAACCCCTAAATCTTCACCAAGGGTTAAAGTCAACAGCCCAACGAGTACGTTGGGCATACCACAACCTACGCGGGGCGTACAGCTCGAACAACGAAATGACAGGGCTGGGACCGGCTACGCAGGGCGTAGCCAGGAGTATGCCCAACGTACTCTGTCTGTTCCCATTTCTACTAACTTGTGTCTTAATCCTTTAACATAATTACCCCAAACACAGATCTGGCCTTTCTAAGATGTCTAAAACCATACAGTCATCGACTTTAATCCTTTGCATGGCTAGAAAAGTCCTAAAGAAACATTCATAAACTCCCAACACATTCTAAGCTATTTTGCTCATGCATGAACCAAAGGAAGTGATCAAGCCACCATTTTTATGAATTCACAAGTCTCATAATGCATGAAAGGACAACTATAAACCCCTGGAATGCCCCAAACTCATAAAGGTATAATCTTTGGGGACAAAACTCTTAAAACTTCAAGCATGGAGATCTAATAAAAGACTTGCCAAGATACAAACTTTATACCTGAAAATGATGCACAAGGAGGGAAGTTTTCTGGATCTACAAGCTTTCTAACACCCACTCTTCTTCTCTAGTTTCCTTCTTCAACTAAATGCACCCAAAACACCCAAATGAAGTTGCAAGGCTCACACAATCACTCAAACTCGGGATTAGGGTTTAGGGAAGGCTTGGCGGCTGATAAGGGTGACCAAAAGAGGACTTAATGTTCTTTATATAGGGAGCAACCTATGAAATTAGGCTTTGGAGTTTGGGATAGTATGCCCGGTGTACCACACGTACGCCCAGTATACTAGCTGGCCATTCGCGATGATGCACACTACATGAGTACGCTGCGCGTACTCTCGTGTACGCCCTACGTACAACCTAATTCGTGAACCTTTTTCTTTAAGGGACCAAATGTGCCATTTTGATAAAGATTTAAGATATAAAAAAATATACCTTATTTCGGGATGTCACAATTCGGGACTTCGGAGAAAAAACACTATCAAAATGATCGTGTTTTTCACCAAAGCACTATCTTGTTTTTGTGAAAAATTTTGTTTGATGCTTCTGGCTTGCGTATAAATACTCCTTATCTCTTCAGTTAAAACCCTAGACGTTCCCAGTCAACGAAAGAAACTTCTGAAGGCGATTTATGCACTTTTCATCACTTTCTGAAGATTTGAAGGTTATGGATCATCTCAATAATTCATTTTAGTAAGAATTAGTAGTTTAATGTCTCTTTTCATTAATGTTGGTCCGATTTTAGCCATGTCTGTCTAAACCCTTGATTTTAGTTCTACACAGATTAATACTTTTCAGGTAATCAATCATTAGAACTGGTTTTTGATTTGTGATTCTATCTGGATTTTTCAGTTGTGTGCTTAATGAATGTTTGATTTTGATTCTTTTTATCCTGATCACCTAATTTAGGATTAAATCACTCTAGTTAATCAATTAACGAAATCCATAATTGTTCTAATCAATTGATAGTTGGAGTACCCGCTGTTTTCTTACTTTTGAAAGCGTCGTATGATTTGAGCTGGCTGTGGCATCGAAGACTATCTCATATGAATTTCAAAAATGTAAACAAATTGGTGGTAAATGATCTTGTTCGAGGCTTACCCATTTTAAAATTTGATAATGATTCGTTATGTGTAGCATGCGAACAGGGGAAGCAACACCGTCAAGGTCATCCAATAGTCATCGTTTTGAAGATCATAGAACCTCTGGAACTTCTTCACATTGACCTTTGTGGACCTTCGACTGTCGAGACACTCAACAAGAAGAGGTACAACTTCGTCATTGTCGATAATTTTTCATGATTTACTTGGGTTTTATTTCTTCTTCATAAGTCCGAAACAGCTCAAGTAATGATTGATTTCATCAAGCCCATTGAAATCAGTTTGAGGAAGAAAGTCAAAAAAATCAAAAGTGATAATGGCTGAGAATTTAAGAATCATGTTCTTGATGCGTTTTTGGCTGATCTAGGGATAACACATAATTTTTCGTCTCCTTACACACCTCAAAAAATGGTGTTTTCAAAAGGAGAAATAGGTCATTATGCAAAGCAACGAGGACTATGCTTACCTATGTGAATCTACCCCAATATCTCTGGGCAGAAGTGGTTTCGACAGCATGTTTCACTCAAAACCGATCATTTATTCATCGCCGTTTTAATATCACCCCTTATGAAATCATTAACAATCACAAAACAAATGTGAAAATTTTCCATGTTTTTGGTTGCAGATGTTTTATCATGAATCTCAAAGATAACCTTTCGAAATTTCAGTACAAAGCTGATGAGGGGATATTCTTGGGATATTCGATCTATTTAGTCGCATATCGGGTGTTAAACAAATGAACAAGGAAGATTGAAGAAATTTTCAATCTAACTTTTGATGATTACTATGTTAAGTTTATCGAAAAGACTTTTGAACAAAAGCCAATTCTCATAGAAACAAATGATGAGTCAACGATTACCAATTCTTTCGATTTTGATTATGACTTAATTTTGGTGTTCCTGACAGGGCAATAGATGCATAACTTCATGCTGATGATAATCATATTCCCGAAGCATCAAAACATTTTGATGATTCGACAATAACTTAGGACGATGCTGATTTACACTCTACCACAAACTCTCCAATACATGTTGAAAGTCACCAAGGGTTGCAACGTGATCAAGTGGAGGGGGAGCACTTGAATTCGCATGATGAATTCGAGGGGGAGCATGGATGTTTGACTACAGATGTCGAGGGGGAGCATCAACATACTAATCCAATTGTCAAGGGGGAGGAGCATCAACATATCCATCCAATTTTAGAGGGGGAGCAAAATGGATTTATACCTACTTGTTCAAATGACCAAACTGATGTTTTTCATGATGTGACTGATAATGTGTCTAATGCATGTAAAGGTTCTGAAACAGATGAAATGTTCGAAGATGCACCTTTGGATTTTGATCCTGCATATCCACCTATGGACAGATGGACACGAAATCATCCTAAAGAACAAGTTCTTGGTGATCCTCAAGCTGGAGTTTTAACAAGAGCTCAGCTTCACGCTAAAAATGAGGTACTCAATTTACATCAAGAATTTTGCATGTTTGACATTTTTATTTCGAAAATAGAACTGAAATCAGTAAAGGCTGCTTTGGAAGATCCTGATTGGATTGTTTCCATGTAATATGAACTTGCTGAATTCGAAAAAAGTTTTGGAGACTAGTTCCAAAACCTGATGATGTCTCAGTTCTAGGCTTAAAATGGATTTTTAAAAATAAATCTGACAAAGAAGGTAATGTGGTTTGAAACAAAGAAATGTTGGTTGTTAAGGGATATTCGCAACAAGAAGGTATTGACTATGATGAAACCTTTGCCCCTGTCATGAGACTCGAGGTTGTTCAAATATTTCTTGCTTATACGGCACACAAAGACTTCGATGTTTATCAGATGGATGTCAAGTGCGCTTTTCTCAATGGCATGTTAGAAGAGACTGTATATGTTGAGAAACCACCAGGTTTTATAAATGATAAATATCCTAATCATTGCTATATTCTCGATAAAGCTGTTTATGGATTAAAACAAGTACCTCGAGCCTGGTATGTAACTCTTACCAATTTTTTAAAACTCTTGAAATTTAAACAAGGATCTGTTGATCCCACTCTATTCCGAAAGAAAGTGAGCGATCATTTGATGTTTGTTCAAATTTATGTAGATGATATTATTTTTTGTTCGACTGATCCTTCATTGTCTAGTGAATTTGAGCATATGATGAAAAGTCAATTCGAGATGAGTATGATGGGTAAGATTAATAATTTTATGGGATTGAATATTTATCAAAGTAGAGATGGAATTTTCATAAATCAGGAGAAGTAGTCTTGAAATCTTCTTGAGAAGTTTGGCATGACGAATAGTTCGAAATTGCGAGTACCAATGGTAGTCGGCACACGCTTAAGGCCTTCGTTGGATAAGCCTGCTGTCGATATTACTTTGTATAGGAGCATGATCGGTTCATTACTATACTTCACTGCTAGCCGACCTGACATTATGTTTGCTGTTTGTAATTGTGCTAGATATCAGTCGAATCCCAGGGAACCCCATTTAACAACTGTAAAGAATATTTGTTGCTATCTCACAGGGACAATCTCGTTGGATTTATGATACCCTTCAAAAAAAGGTTTTTTCATTCAAGCGTTTTCTGATGCAGATCTTGGCGGATGTCAACTAACCGAAAAATCACTAGTGGTGGATGTCAACTTTTGGACGGGAAGCTTGTTAGCTAGAAATCAAAGAAACAAACTTGTGTTTCGATTTCCACAGTAGAAGCAGAATATGTTACTGCTACAGCTTGCACTTCTCAAGTCATCTGGATACAATGTCAACTTCGTGATTACGTAATCAACATAAAAAAGATACCTTTGTATTGCTATTCACAAAGTGCCATATGTATATGCCATAATCCAGTGCAACATTCGAAGACCAAGCATATAGCACTTCACTATCATTTCATCAAGGATCACGTTGAGGATGGAAATATCGAGGTTTACTTTGTGAAAACAATAGATTAACTTGTTGATATATTTACCAAACCTTTGGATGAGAAGTTATTTCTCAGAATCTTGTCTGGATTAGGAATGATTGATGCAAATGCTGTTCTAAGTTTAAACTTCGTCGAGCCATAGAGAAGAGCCGAAACATCGCTGAATGATTCATAAGTTACTGTTCACTATTTAGCGTTCGGCATGCTTTATTTTCGACATCTCTCTGAATGATTCATAACATACTTCGTTGTCTAAGCAGACTTGATGTTTCGAAGTTAGATGTCTCAATGTCGATAAATTTCATTTCGTTCATCTGGTAACATTTTCTTGTTTTTCATAGTGTTTTTTGTTTTTATAAAATAAAAAATACCAAAAAGATTTTTTTGTTTTTCAAAAACCCTAAAATTCCAAAAATAATTTTCTTTCTTTTGTCTTTAAATTTCAAAACCAAAAATTCCAAAATGATTTCTTATTTTTGTATTTTTCATTTTAAAAACAAAAATTCAAAAATATTTCTTTGTGTTTTGCGTGCTTACTAATTGTCTATGTAGTTTTCAATCGACATATTATGGCGGCTATTGCTTCGTGACAATGGAAAAGGTATAATTTCGAATCTTTGCACTAGTTAGGTGTCCTTAGAAGCATGCTGTTGTATGTCGACCTAATCCTCATAGACTCTATGTGTTTCGAGGCCTTAATGGACCATTCACTATGAGGGTTCCTTCCTAATTAGGCTATATTGGCATCAGTCGATGAGCTACCTTTCTCTTCTCATATTGAGTTAAGAGATGTCTGCTTAGTCCTCATCATTCGCAAAGGTACACTATGTTTCTTAACAAATCTTTTTCATCAACTTAATTCTTCACGATTCATACAATTCACTTGCGTATCCTTGACATCTCTGGTTTAAACCATTCAGAATGTAGATACTACATAGGTCTATGTTAATGATCTTGATTCATGAGTCTGTGATGATAGTGAAACCCATAATTCCCAACTTATAAAGGAATTGACGATGAACTTTTAGTTCAAGATTTTCGTGAAACATTTGTTTCAGTACCTTCTTCGATATTCAAAATCATATTCCTATCCTTTTGCGTGATCTTGATATAATGTTCTTTAACCAAGACATTTTTACCCTACAAGATCCAATTCTTATTTTTTTTGGAATATGATTTCTGTTTGAATACAAGTTTGAATTCTTATCACTTTACACTTTTATCTCACCTTTGCTTGTCACTGACTACACTGGACATACAAGTAATTTTGATCATTAAATTCACACTTATTTTAAGTTGTGATCATGAATAAAATTGAGCCTACCTTTGAAGCCTATCTAAAAGAAGCTCTTTTGATATTCTTTTATGAATATTAGATTGTATTTCATGGAATACCACACAAGCAGTTCGATATCACTCTTGATATTGAATGAAGTGATCTTTGTCTTCCATATGATTTTACATCAAATGTTTATTTGATGTCACTATTCGCATATTTTTTTTTACCTTGGTTCCTACTTTTCTTTGGCACACATTTGCACAAGAAATCCTTGAGGTCTTGGGTATTACAAACTCAAACCTAGATTTCGAAAATCTGGCTATGATTTTGTTTCTCATCCCAAAAGCGAATGATCCTTGCCTCGAAGTAAAGGTTCAGTGATGGTTCTTATCCTCTTGGGGCAAGCGGAACGATTGATTGCTGTGACTGTTTGGTTGCTTCATGGGTTTCAAGGAAAAAGTGCTCATTACTTTTCAGACGTGGTGACTTTTACGACAACTGGTCCACTTTCCTAGGATACACGTGGCAAGATTTCATTGATAATCGCTTCAAATTCAAACCGTGTACTAAGTATAAAAGGATTTTGGGGGTCACACATTCAAACTTTACACATGCTAGTTGCAGATTTTCCCCAAATTCTCTTTCCTTATACTTATCTTTTCACTCAAAACTCTAAACCCTAACAATGGCGGCAACCAATGTTCATGTTGATCTGTCCTAACCACTGATGAAGCCACATCTCAACCCATGTTGAAGATCCAAAGTTCAAATTTCCGAGTTCAACCAAATGTTTCAAACTACCCAAACGAGTTACAAATGCTAATCGTGGCTCTTAATCACTCTGTGCTTTCCATGGTGATGATTGTTTCTTTTTCTGTGCCAATGACCTGGTTATCTTTGGCTGATTCCACTGCTGTGTTCAACAAAACTTCCAAGATTTTCACGTTCCAACTCACGAATGAGAACAAGTATAAGATCTCCAAGAAACACTTTGCCCAGATCATGAAACTTCCCAATAATGGTCTGTTTTATGAAGTAACCAATGACCAGGTGATCCATATTTTCAATGAGATGGATCATCAACCTCTACTTACCGACATAAGCCAGTTTAAGAAGTCCTATCTACCTAGTATTTAGAATTTTCTTTTTGGGATTTTTTTTCGATGTCTCAAAGGTTGAAGTGTTGGCCTTGATAAAGCTAAGTTGGAAATCTATGCCCTAATTGTTGGGATAGACTATGAATTGAATGTGGAATATGTTTCACAACTATGGAAGGAGTTTGGAATTGGTATCTCCCATAACAATTTCATGCGATAGGTACTAGAGTCTCATTCTTCAAGATGTATATGAGAAGGAAGGGATTCTTGTTCCCTCGGATGTTCCAAAAGCAGAGTTTTCCATTTATCAACTTTCGAAGATTGTTGAAGATGACTCAGAGATGTTTCCTTCTATTGTACGAATTCCGGATGCCATGCTTCAAAAGGTGGATCTGAAATATATTGCTCTTATTTCTTACCTTTCAACAATCAACCCTTCTATGCAAATAGTGGTTTTGTTGCCTAAAGGAAGTGAAGGTACTTCGAAATGTGGAAAAAGCTCCAAGAAATCCATGAAGGTTGAAAAACCTAAATCTATACCTGAGGTAGTAGAGAAGGAGATCACAAAGCCGATCCAAGAACCTGTTGTTCAGGATATTCAAAAGGAAGTAGTACCATCGAAAATAGGTGTCCTCAAAAGGACGAAGAATCCCACGCATAGACCTCAACATTCACCAGAAAGGAGGCCTATTGTCGAAGGAGTTCCTAGGAAGTCTCTTTCGTCACCCAAGGAGGTTTCTATTTCAAAAGCAAAGAGGATTCACAAATGATGGCTAAGTAAAAAGGGTGTGGTCATTCGCGAAATTACTGCTCCAGCTGGCTTCAAAGAAACGAAGATTCCATGCCATGATTAAGAAGATCAAGAAGAAGCAAATGAAGTTGCAAGATCCTCTTGATGAGGTTGTGGTAGAAACATAATTCGAAGACAATAGTGATCAGTCTCCGCATCGAAATGATAACATTGGATTCACTTCACCTCAAAGGGACTCTCTAGTCAAGTCGACTGGAAGTCTTAGTGGCTCTGTGAAAACATCTAATGTGGACACTGTTGGATTAGGTATCTAAGCCCATAACTATAATTGGTATGTACTTGACCCGAGAGTAGCATGGTCCTTTTGGGTTGCCTTCACCAGAACAATCTGATAGGATGAATATTTGAGAAAGAGGTTACTTGTGATTTGTTAATATATTATAAGTATAATATACTAAAATTAAATCATATTTAATTAGTATTGATCAAGAATTAATTTAGTGATCAAAAGAGACTAATTAAATTAACGGGGACTGATTATGTAAATCAGTGATATATATATATATATATATATATATATATATATATATATATATATATATATATATATATATATATTATTTGGGCTATTGATCCATGATCGGCTAAGTTTATGTAAGTATTCATGAAGAGTTAGCCCACATGAGATATGGATCATAACCTAAGTGTATGGATTAGGGTTTACCCATGACTCTTGGATTCCTACACTATATATATGACACGCCTTAGCCTAAAATTGGGGACACTAGCAATTTTGGAGATAGTATAGTCGAATTTTAGTGCCTATAAGCTCTTTCTCATTATCCTCCAATTGTTGGTGGTGTTTGTAACTTATTATAGGCATCACATTTGAGGTGCTTTTAAAGTCCAAAATTCAACAAGCTACAACAAGAGGTAATCTTCTAACTTACTTTATGATTCGTATGCCAAATTGTATGCTAGTTGTAGGCTTCATGCTTTGAAAATTTTTATTGCATGTATAACTAGAGAAAACTTAGATCCAAAGCATTTAGGGTTGTATGTGCACCATAGGATGTTGTAGTACATAAATCTCAACAGTGGTATCAGAGCCATTGGTAGTTTTCTGTTATATTGATGCTTGGTTAATTGTTCAAAGCAATAAAAATTGTTTTTTTGGAATCTGCATGATCACCACGACGTGGTCAAAGTTACCACAACGTGGTGACTGTTCAATGGATGACTTTTTCAGTTTTTTGGCCAAGTTTTGGATTAGAATCATTACCACAAACTGTTTTGGACTGTTAAAATTCTTTTTTTATGATATGATAATGATTATCGCATCCAATTAAAAGATAAATTGTCAAATCATGAAATTATTACTAGTTTATATGACAAGCCAATTGTTTGTAATATTTTGATTTGAAGCTATCTTGCTTTAAGAGTTGCATTAAGTCAAATTTGTAAAAGATAAAATTATGATTATTTTAATGGTTTTAAAATTTGATCTAAATATTTTTAGGAGTTACAAAACTTGTCATCAAGTTTTGGAACTCAAAAGTTTTTATGGATTGTATTAAATTAATTAAAGTGTTTAATTAAAAGAGAGGATTAATAAATCTATAATAATAACATGGTTTAAGTTTAATTAAATTAAGAGTATAATTTATTAATTAAACCATCAAGTATTATAAAAGTTTAAAATACACACTTATACTATAAAAATTTAAAAATTTAATATATTATATATGTATAAGTAAAAAGTCAGTCTTACCGTTAGTAGGCCTCATTCACGAAGCTGGTCTATAAGGGGTGTTTAAGGAAATTGCCTATAAAATGACGATTGAATGGGTATCCACTCTTACCCACCGCACTCTTGAGTAGTGGAGGGTCGTTATCCCAACGGGTAGGATAAGACACAAACTATCATTAAAAGTATAATGAAATACCAAGTAACTAAATACTTTTAAAAGTTACCAAATCTTAGTTACTTAGGAAAAATGTGAATTTAATGTTATTCCATGAAATTGCACTTTGCATATTGCCAAGTCGTTAGTGGAGTGTGTGTGGTTAACTGACACACTAACTTGGACTAGTAAGGGTAGCAAAGGGTAGCTCATAGTTTGTCATAGATCAATAGAGCGTGTGTGGTTAACCGACACATTGATTAGGTGATAAATGACTTCGAGAGTACCAAGCTAATTTGCATGGTTATTCACACCATGTTTGTGATACTCGGTATCCCAGTCACAAACTTGAAGGGCATAATCGAAATTAAACATGCCATTGAAAAGTTCAATGAATCTCAAAAGATCTAGGAGTTTCATTTAAAAATTAATTCATTTAAAAATTTCGTTTTCATGGTGGAATTGGTAAATCGTCATTTACCTACTGACAGATAGTTTGCAATTGGATTACGACATCCCTCTTCCGAATTGTAAATTATTGTGTTGGGTCCTAGCCTTAATATTTCATTTGGGTGTTATATTAAGGACTTAAATCAACTAAACTTGAATTTCTCCATTGTATATGTCTAGTTCAGACAACTATGGTCTTCCTGAATCTTTTGGAAAAAGCTTTCCTCATGAAGATGATGTTCCTAGAAATCATACTTCACTTACTCCACCTCCTCCGATAGTTCTCCCTAACCTACATGCTCGTCGACTTGACAAGTTCAAAGTTACTCAAGCCCTATTGGCTAGCAAACACCAAGATGGAAGGTCTGTGTGTGCACATGTCTTGGAGATGAAGTTACACATTGACATACTGGGAATGTTGGGAGTCGTTGTGTCGAGGAAGTTGGCTGTTGACTTGGTTATTTAGTCACTTCCCGAGTCATATAGTCAGTTTGTTAAAGACTGCTATATGACAGACGGCGACGTGACCCTTATTGATCTTACCTATTTGCTAATTGTTGCTGAATCGGAAATGATTTGCCGCACTGGTCAAGCAAATTTGATTGGAAAATCTACCTCCCAAACTTCCATGGACATTGAAATTGGAAACATTGGAAGTCCAGAAAAGTCTTCTCTTCCCAATGGAAAGGGATTGACCATGGTCAAACCATTTGACCAAATGGTAAAGAGAAAGACTAAGTCTGAGATTGTCCAGTGTGCCATTCCAAAAGAAACTGTTTGTTTCTACTGCCAAGAGAAGGGGCATTGGTTGCGAAGCTACCGTATCTACCTGAAGGATCATAAGGATCGTAAAGTCAGAGTGTATGAATCTGCTTCAGGTAAGTCCACTATCTAGCTCTATTAAGTTCCTATTTGGAGATTCTTAATACATGATGTAGTGTAATTACATTTTGATGTTTTGTAGCATTGAAGAAAAAAAAAGGAAGCCTAAAGGACGAGTAAGCTGAATCTGATCATGAAGAGATGGATTTTGATCGCCTGATTCGATGATTGGATTTTTGAGCTGCTGCTTAGGAGTTATGATAGATTGCTTAGAAATATGTAGTCATAGTTTTCATTTGTAATTGCATTGTTAGGAAAAATTTTTCCGCTATTTTATAAATAAAGAAAAGTTTTTGAAATTTATCTTATTTTATATTTCCTTGCAATGACATTTGTGAAAATTTATGTTTGTATGTTTATATTGTTAGCAATGTTGAAAATGGATTTGATACTTTCATTTGTGGTAGTATCAAAATTTAGCAAATAAGGAAAGATTCTCGTCACCCAAGTTTCAATTGGACAGAAACTTGGAATCATGCAACTTGTATTGCATGATGAATGAGAAATTTTGTCTTTGGGAAATTACGACTAATTCCTTATTCACATTTATATGTGAGTCAAGTGAAGGACAAGGGGATCAGGTACACTTGGTTGTGTACGGGTCAGGTCCACCACAAAGAACGACAAAGACTATTCTTCATGATTTACTAAAATTTTAGTAAATATGGTTATGCTTACAAGTTTAAGTGTAATTCCAAATCATTGAAAAAGTATCAATGTATAGCAGGACGAATAAGAAGAATCAATTAGGAAGAAATATAAAAGTTTCTCCAATCTGAATGGAAAGGAGAGTACTTTAGTATCGTATTTTATGATCATCTTAATGATTATAAAAACCATATGACAATTGATCCTCTAAGGACACCTTAGTGCACTTGAATGACTAAGAAGATGAATCGGGAATTGTTGAAATGGCTAAATCAAAAAGGTGAATCATACTTCGTTCCAAAATCGAGTATTAGAGTTATGAGTGACATATTCCAAGTAGGTTTATAACACATCATAAAATGTGGAGTAGAAAAGTTTTCTTGCTCATGCACATTTGAGATTGGTAGTTGTGATGTATTGGATAAGACAAAGACCAACTAAGACCAATTATATGAAGTGTCATTCTTGATAAGAGCCCGCACTAACTCTTGAATATTTGTTTGTCAAGGAATGGTTCTTGACAAGAGAATCTTATATGTCAAGAGGTCAGTGGGAGTCTTAAAGACCTTGAAAAGTTTCAGGAACTAATCAATAGTAAACCTATTGTTTATCACTAGCACACGACTTGAGGTTTGTAACCTATCTGTTGACACATTCTTGTTTCTGTGCCATTCCAGTTAAAGTTGACTAGGCATGTGAGTTCTATGAGTTCTCAATTGTTTGCATAAGGCAAAGCGCCTTGATCAGTGAAAGTTCATTGATCAGTAAGGGTGACCTGCTCAACAACTTGGAAGACATGGTAGGCCCTTGTGCTACCAAGTGGCAAGAAATTAACATTAAGTAAGTTCAATCCATATGAGTTTGATTTTGTCATAAACCTTGTCTTATGATAATGGATGGAAATGATATTTTTCACATAGATAGGAACATATACACCATTAAATCTAAGTGACATAAGGTTTCTCTCCACTTCATGAAAATGATAGTGAGGAAACGCTTCCACTAAGTAGATTTTAAGAAGATAACAGTTGTGTTAATTGTGTTCTCAAATTCGATTATGATTACGACATCCCTCTTCATAGATTGAATTGTGAGAGATGGCAAATAGTTTGAACATTTAGGACTTATTGTTGTAAGTTCTGAAATAGTTTAGACACACATATGGGCTTTCTAATAAAAGGTGTATGAGCTTAGATAAAGGCTTATCGAAGCAATTCGTATTAGAAATCTAAACTTTGGTAAGAAAGTAAATAAAGTATTGATTTCTAGAAGTCTAGCTGATTTATGGGTACATGTCAAAGCTAGTGGGAGCGTAAGTGTTATGCTAGTAAGAATATAATTATCATGATAGTGGGAGCATGATTATTATGTGAAGTGTTGCAAGTTAGCAATACTAGTTTTAGGAAACAAATGTTACAAAGTTGCAAAATTTGAAAAAGTTGTTTCGCTATAATAAGGGAGAGGATACTTATACTTTATTTCGAATCTAAAAGTTTAGATTGAAGTATTAATCAAACTTAGTCATGGATATATGAATACCATGTTGAAATATTTCAACATTGGAAATTCTATATATGGAAATATTATAGCAAAAGACTGGTCAAGTATCATGTCTTTATGTAAGACATTATGAATCATATCCCATATGCTTCGGGTATAGGATCGGTTGCATATGTTATAATATTCACATGTTCTAGTTTTCCAAATGCCTAGGACATTAAGAGGGAAAAGGACTAGAACCGGATATGACTAAAATTATTAAACAACTGTCATGGACGATGTAAGGTTCGCTAAGGATTGATCGCTTGTAGTTGGAAGTATAGTAATGGATAGACCATATTGACATTATTATGAATAGACAAGATTCTATTTATAACGAGTTGTATATGGCATATACGGAAATGTTTCCACAATGGGAGATGGATATTAAGAATCTATTCATGCAAGAAGGATGTTCAAAGGAATGTACTTTGAATTTGAGACTTCGCTTCCTTGGAATTGTCTTGTTTTCAATCTCCAAAGGAATACTTTGTAATATCATTGGCAAAGTCTCAGTGACCTTTGTACCTCGACATTACAAAATGATCATTGCATGATAGTGGCAAGAATTAGGTGTTCTTACACTAAGGATTTGGAATTGTGAAATGAGTATTATTGAAATGTTTTCAGTTGATCTATTTCACAAAGTAAGGACCATAGGTAAACATACTGTGCATGCTTGGAGCATAGGATAACTATTGTTTAATTCAAGTATTAAGTTAATTAGTCGAAACATTATACAATGAATAATGTGTAATCAATATGGTGATTAAATGAAAGGTGTTTTATTTATGTTCAAAACTTTTGAGACCATATTAGATTCGATTATTCTTGTGTTTCACTTCGCTTTTTTTGACTTCCTGAATAATAAGATTATTCAAACCATCCACAGTCGATCATACTTTGGAAGTAGGTATTGAGGCAAGACCGTCATGAATCTGACTGTAAATTGTCTAGAGTATTTAGACATTGCACAAGTTTGCTGCAATGTACATGAGTACTCCTATAGTAAGATTTGAGTATTAGATTAAACTCACGCTCATATGAATCACTTCATGGATTTTATCACGAGTGATTAGTGAGATGATAATATCTTATATTCCTAAAACGGAGACATATAGCTACAGTTTACAAGTTGGTTGCACATTGATAATATGTAAACGCACCAGTAACTTGGTGTTATAAAACATATTATTGTGTGTGATTTGATGAGTAAATAGAGCCAGCATATGAGTTGAAGTTTATCCATTCCTTTTACCCTTATAAGGATAAAAGTGATATATTTGGGCCCCTCGATGATTTAATGATGACAACCATAAGCGCTTGTCCAAGCCTTGACTGATTTGATTTGTTCAATTAGTCGGTCGACGTAAATCGGAAAACGGGAAGCAACATACGGATAAAGAGAATGATTATAATCCATGTCTCAGTCCATACGATATTTATAATGGATGAATATATGATCCCTTATCTAAAGGAAGCGTCATTGACTATGTCAGAGTTCGACAACGACTTTTAAGAGCTACGATTGCTAGTCGGGATTTTGGAGTCGTAATTGGAATAATAGTTATTAGACTTATCCAAGTGAGAGACTGTTGGATTAGGTGTCTAAGCCTATAAATATAATTGGTATGTACTTGACTCGAGAGTAGCATGGTCCTTTTGGGTTGCCTGCACCAGAACAATCTGATAGGACTCGAGAGTAGCATGGTCCTTTTGGGTTGCCTTCAAGAATTAATTTGTAATTAATTTAGTGATCAAAAGAGACTAATTAAATTAACGGGGACTGATTATGTAAATCAATGATATATATATTGTTTGGGCTATTAATCCATGATGGGCTAAGTTTATGTAAGTATTCATGAAAAGTTAGCCCACATGAGATATGGATCATAACCTAAGTGTATAGATTAGGGTTTACCCATGAATCTTGGATACACTATATATATGACACCCCTTAGCCTAAAATTTGGGACACTAGTAATCTTGGAGATACTATAGCTGGATTTTAGTGCTTAGAAGCTCTTTCTCATTATCCTCCAATTGTTGGTGGTGTTTGTGACTTATTAGAGGCATCACACTTGAGGTGCTAACTTATTAAAGGCCAAAATTCAACAAGCTACAATAGGAGGTGATCTTCTAACTTACTTTATGATTCATATGCCAAATTGTATGCTAGTTGTAGGCTTCATGCTTTGGAAAATTTTATTTCATGTATAACTAGAGAAAACTTAGATCCAAAGCATTTAGGGTTGTATGTGCACCATAGGATGTTGTAGTACATAAATTCCAACAGACACAACTACTAATTTGGACGATTCTTCAAATCCTTCCATCCCTGAGCAAACTACAGTCATACCACCCGAAGTCTCGATGGCTGAATCCGTTTTGGAGGAGGTTCGAACTTCTGGCATCCCTGTGAACATATCTAATATGGACAAAAATGTCAACATGGGTGATGGGATGTCAACATTTGAAGCACAAGGTAATCCTCCTGTTGTAACTTCATCTGTTCCCATTTCAATTTTTCTTTCGTCTACCATCGAAACCACCATTATCAACACTTCTACTTCACTACCACCATTTATTTCTAGTACTCCTATTTTGTTACCATCTTCCATTATTTCACCCACCTTCAACAAGATCATGAATCAACCTATTACTTCTCTTTTCCCTTCTCAATCAACCGAAGGTGACAAAGCCATTCCTGATCAAGATGAAAATGATGTCATGGTTTCCTTTGCTAACATACAGTTCGACTCAGAGGAAGAACATATTCCTGATCATATTCTTATGTCAAGAAAGCAGTTCAAGATTTTGAATCAAAAGCTGAATTTCTTAATTCAGATCCAGGTTAACATTGGGAGTCGAAACACTGTTTCTAGGATTGAATTTGATGTTTTACTTAAATCCTAAGAACATCGATTGAAAATGGTCATGGAACAAATTGAATCAAAAACATGAAGAGCGTTTGAAGCGTCAGGCTGGCAATTTTCAATCTGAGGTTAAGGATCTGAGGGCAGTTGCTAAAGAATGACATATTTTGTTTGTTGAAGAAGTTCAGAAAGTAGAGAAGGCTGTTAATCTCCAAGTCGAGGCCATCAAAACCGAAATTTCAAAGGATATTGCAAAAATTGATCATAATTACTCAACTCTTCATTCTAAGGTTGATGTAATTGCTGATGTTGTTACAGAAGCTGTGGAGTTTTACAATTGTCTTACCACTAAGGTTGACTCGAAGACAGAGTCTGATTCTAACTTGTATGCTAAACTAGAAAAGTTTGTGGGGAGTTTGAAGGAATACCTTTCAACACTTAATGTTACTTATCCATCTTGGATTTCTTAGGAGTCTCTCTTAAAAATGTTTTCTTCGTTGGAGTCTAATCTGAAACCTAAATTGGCTCCTTTTCTCAAGCTTGTGCATTTGATGCCTACAGGTGCCCCACCTGTTAAAACAAGGGTGCAAGGGGGAGAAAAGGATGTTGGACCATAAAAGGATTTTGATCAAGGTAAGGTGGTTGGCAAGGTGATGAGTACACAAATTCCAACTTCACTTCCTAAGTCAATGTCAACAACCTCAAGTACACTAACTTCGAAGCCATTGACCAAAGGCATAGGTATTGGTTCAACTACTGGGGGTTCGAGTTCTAAACCACCACCTTCGAATCATGCTAAAGGTGATAGAGGGAAGGGCATTAGGAAGGAATTGTCAGAAGAAGAGAAGAAGAAGAATATCGAAAACGACATGGAAAGACAAAGGCAGATTAACAACACTCTGAGACAAAGGCAGGGTGATCCTCCAGGTCTTGAGAAAGGAGATCCAACCAAACTATACTATTACGAAACAATTGAACATATTGTTTCTCTTGGTAACATGTTGATTTTGAGAAGATACCGAAGAAGAGCTATGAGATAGATGTCGGATTAGGTGTCTAAGCCTATAACTATAGTTGGTATGTACTTGACTCGATAGTAGCATGGTCCTTTTGGGTTGCCTTCACTAGAGCAATTTGATAGGATGGACTTTTGAGAAAGATGTTATTTGTGGTTTATTAATATATTATAAGTATAATATATTAATTGAGAAATCATATTATTTAATTAGTATCGATCAAGAATTGATTTGGAATTAATTTAGTGATCAAAAGAGACTGACTAAGTAAATCAGTAATACTTATAATATGGGCTAATGATCCATGGTTGATTAGGATGTGCTAAACCTGCATGATAGTCCATGAAATATGAAGGGTCATGGTGAGTTAGGGTTTGCATGGATGTAACCCTAGTCTTTGCCACACTATAAAAGCAACCCCTTAACCCCTAAAATCGGCCCCATGCATTCTTAAGAAGAACCATAATCGATTTTAGTGCTATCTAGCCTCTCCTTATAAGCCTATTCTTGCATTTGGTGTTTATGACACATCAGAGGCATCATATTTGAGGTGCTAAAGCTTTTAAAGGCCAAGAACTACAAGCTACAGTAAGAGGTATTCATCTAACTTAGTTTTATGTTGTATATCTCCAATTGCATTCTAGTTAGGGTGTATGCTTTGGAAAATTGAAATTGCATGTATAATTAGAGAAAACTTAGATCCAAAGCATCTAGGGTTGCATGTGCACCATAGGAGTGTTATAGTGCTCAAAACCCAAGAGTGGTATTAGAGCCTATGATTGTTTTCTATTATATTGATGTTATTGTGTTATTTTCAAAGCTGAAAATTTGTAATTCTGGACTCCGACTGCTGGACTCGACGAGTCCTATGATTAAACTCGACGAGCTGGATAATTAGATGATGAACTCGACGAGTCCATTGCTAGACTCGACGAGTTGGATCATCAGATGGCAGTTTTCTTGAGTTTTTGGCCAGAATTGGATTAAGATCATTACCACAAACTATTTTGTATCATTAAAAATGTTTTTTCGGATATGGTAGTGATTATCCTTATCCAATTAAAGGACAATTATGAAATTTTAAGATAATAAGTTGACTATTTGTATTATTTGATGTGAATTGCCTTGCTATATGAGTTAGATTAGATCAACTTGATGAATAAAAAATTATATAATAATTGAATAAGTTATAATTGATCTAAATTGTTCTTGAAGAGAGTTTCATAATTTGTACTCAAGTTATGAAATATGAAAAGTCTCATTCATGAACATTAAAACTCATAAGTTATGGAAACCAAAAGTTTTGAAGAGTTACATAACTTGCCCTCAAGTTTTGGAATTTGTAAAGTCTCACTTATGAAACATTTAATTCCAAACCTTAGAATTTTAAAAGTTTAAAATTCAACCCTTATACTATTATAATATTAAAAGTTATATATATATATATATATATATATATATATATATATATATATATATATATATATATATATATATATATATATATATATATATATATAAGACAAGTCAGTCTTACCGTTAGTAGGCCTCATTCACGAAGCCGATCTATAAGGGGGGATATAAGGACACTGCCTATAAAATGGTGGTTTAATGGGTGTCCACTCTCACCCACCGCTTCCTTGATTGGTGGAGTGTCGTTAGCCGAACGGGTAGGATAGGACATAAATCCTCATTAATAAGTATAATGAAATTATATAATAACTAAACTTTTATAATACTTTAGGAATAATGTGAAAATGGTGCTATTCCATGAAATTGCACTTTGCACCTTGCCAAGTCGTTAGTTTATTGTGTGTGGTTAACCGACACACTAATTTAGGACTAACAAGAGTGGCAAAGGGTAGCTAGATGTTTGTCATAAATCAATGGAGCGTGTGTGGTTAACCGACACATTGATTAGGTGATAAGTGACATCAAGAGTACCAAGCAATTTGCATGGTTATTCACACCTTGTTTGTGATCCTCGGTATCCCAGTCACAAACTTGAAGGGCATAATCGAGATTTAAACATGCCATTGAAAAGTTTAATGAATCTCAAAGAATCTAGGAATTTCAATTCATTTAAAACTTAATAATCAATTTCGTTTTTCGTGGTGGAAATTGGTAAATCGTCATTTACCTACCTTCAAATATTTTGCAATTGGATTACGACATCCCTCTTCCGAATTGTAGAATATTGTGTTGGGTCCTAGCCTTAATATTTCCTTTGGGTGTTATATTAAGGATTCTTATCTAATCTAAACTTGTTCTTTTTCCTTTTCAGATGTATATCCCAAACAATGCTTCAGGCTCCAACCCTTCTAGCTCATTGTCCCTCATGAACTTGGTTGGGAGAACTATCTTCGATGGGTCAAACTTTAACGATTGGATTTGAAACATTCCTATGGCCCTTCTCTACGAGGGGAAAGAATATGTCCTCGATAAAGAGCTGAAGGAGATTGATAAAGAAACTGCTACTCTCGAGCAAAGAATATAGGGCTCATGAGAGGAACGCGACAAAGGTGTCATGCATTATGATTGCTACCATGACTATTGAGCTTCAAAAGTCCTATGAGGACTTCTGGCCCTTCGAGATGCACCAAGATTTGATGGAAAGGTACCATTAAAGTGCTTGGCAGGAAAGGTATGAGATCATTGCCTCCATGATTACAACCAAAATGAAGGATGGAGAGTCCATCGCAATCCACTTGCAAAAGATGCAGAGGTTTGGGGACTGCTTGCTTAAGTTGAATGTGAACTTCAATAAAGAGTTGGCTATTGCCATCATCCTACATTCTTTTCCTCCTTGTTATGATCATTTCAGAATGACTTATCATATGAACAAGGAGGAAGTAACTCTAAGCAAGCTTCAAGGTCTACTAATAACTGCAAAAACTAATTTGAAAGGCAAGGCTGTTGTACCCGCTCCTACTGTTGTTGCCCCTAATCTGGAAATTGGACATGGGAAGGGAAACAACAGGAAGGCTCCTTCTAAGAGCCACAAGGGAAAGTCCCATGATGGATCTTCTTCTAGTGGAACCAAAGGTGGTCCTGCTAAACCCTCTACCAATCCAAAGGAAGCAACGTGCTTCCATTGTCACGAAAAAAGGCACTAGAAATGAAGCTGCCCCAAATACTTGTAGGATATTAAGGATGGGAAGATAAAGCCCACCTTCGCAGGTATTTATTCTATTCTATCTAATAACTCATAGCATGCTAATTCTAGGGTCCTTGATACAAGTTGTGGATTTCACATTTGTTCTGACTTTCAGGGACTAAAAGGAAGTAGGGATGTGGAACATGAGAAGATGAACTTAATCATGGAGAATAGGAAAGTGTCGCCTGTCACCAAGATTGGAGTTTATTCTTTATTGCTTAGTATTGGGTTAAATTTAGAGTTGAATAATTGTTGCTACTCATTGGATACGGCGAGAAACATTATTTATTTTCATGGTTTGTATAAACAAGGTTTTAGATTTTCATTTGATAATGAAATTGGTTCTATTAATGCTTTCTATAACGGTGTATTTGATTTTAAGGCATTGCCTTGTAATGGTATATATGAAATTGTGATGGTTGTAGATAACATAGGAAATAATGTGTTGAATATTGATCCGTCCAATGGTTTGGACAAGGCATGCTTGTGGCCTTGTCGTCTTGGACATGTCAACAAGAAGCGCATATCCCAAATCCAAAATGATGGAGTCTTGGATTCATTCGACTTGAAGTTGGATGACACTTGCGAATCTTGTTTTCTTGGAAAGATGACCAAGTCACCCTTCACTGGTACTTGTGAAAGGGGGAAGGTCTGTTGGATCTTGTACACACTGATGTGTGTGGACCCTTCAGATTCGTCACAAGGGATACTAACCGCTTCTATATGACTTTTACTGATGATTACAACATATATGGCTATATCTACTTGATCAAGTATAAGTCAAAAACCTTTGAAAAGTTCAAAGAGTTTAAGCTCGAATTGGAGAATCAATTGTGCAGGAAGATAAAGATGCTCCAATCCGATCGAGGTGGTGAGTATCTTAGTATTGATTTTCATGACTATCTTAAGGAATGTGGAATTTTTTCACAATTGATGCCACCTAGGACACCACAGTTAAATGGTGAGGTTGAGAGGCACAATCGAACCTTGTTGGACATGGTTCGTTCCAAGATGAGTCAAGCTTCATTACCTATCTCATTCTAGGGGTATGCCTTAGAGAATGCCGCCCATATCCTTAATCTAGTCCCAACTAAGAAGGTTGCCAAAACACCTCACGATATGTGGACAGGGAAAGTTCCCTCGTTAGCACATATCAAAGTTTGGGGTTGTGAGGCTTCCGTCAGACGAGAGACTCATGACAAGCTTGAACCTCGTAGTGAGCAATGTTTTTTCGTCGACTACCCGTAGAAGTCCTTTGGGTATCTATTTTATAGAACGAGTGACAATGTTGTCTTCGTTGCGAGGAGAGGGGTTTTCCGAGAGAGAGAGAGAGAGAGAGAGAGAGAGAGAGAGAGAGAGAGAGAGAGAGAGAGAGAGAGAGAGAGAGAGAGAGAGAGAGAGAGAGAGAGAGAGAGAGAGAGAGAGAGAGAGAGAGAGAGAGAGAGAGAGAGAACTCATATGCCAAGAGGATAGTGGGAGGCAAATTGACCTTAAAGATCTTCAAGAGTTAAGTGATGAAGGAACCTCAACTACTAGCGCTCAACAGGAGGAGGAAACTCCTGTTGAACCGATTGATGAGTCTGTACCTCTGAGACGTTCCAGTAGGGTTAGTGTTCCACCTGTGTTATATGGTTTTCATATAACAACTGAAGGTGATACATTTATCAGTGACAATACATTGATAAATTTGGATGAACCTAATAACTACAAGGAAGCCATGGCAGGCCCTGAGTTTGCAAAATGGAAAGAGGCTATGGACAATGAGATTCAGTCCATGTATGACAATCAAGTTTGGAACTTGGTTGACAATGTGCCATGTCGCAAGATAGTCGGGTGCACATGGATCTTTGTCACACCCCCAAACCAAGTATGGCGGAAACGTCCGGGGGTGGAGGACTTCATGTATAGTATCACAACAACGTGTATAATAGTGCTCAAAGTAAATACAACCATCATAAATATAATTGAAAAAGTTACACCAATGTATATCTTTACATATTTCAAATCAATTACATTATGATGACAAAATGAACTGTTTGACGATTTATCATCCCATCCTCAAAACGCTGTTGATTTCCTGTTTCACTGAATTCCTGAGAATACAAGTAGTTTTGAAAACGTGTCAACATAAAGGTTGGTGAGTTCATAAGAGATTTTGTTAGAGAAGTAAACCGTTTTCCTTGTAAAAGCGATAGAGTATGTATCCAGAAAATCCAATATTTTCTTTATTATGTATATGTAGTCCTAAGTCCCAAGACCAAGAGATAACAAGTATTTGCCGTACTTAAAGATATAAAAGTGGTTTCAAATTGGCGTAAAACCCTTTGTGATTTGAGAAAACTCCTGTAATGAATGGTATGTAGTGTTAAATTAGCGTAAAACCCTCCAATGCTCAAAATAAATCAAAAGGGGTTTTAAGAGAGATTTTGGAAGAGATTTTACAATCTTGGAGAGATTTGGGAGAGATTTCACATACTGAGAGAGATTTGGGAGAGATTTCACATTCTTGGAGAGATTTGGGAGAGATTTCACATTCTTGGAGAAATTTCTCATACAAAGAGAGATTTGGGAGAGATTTCACATTCTTGGAGAGATTTCTCATACAAAGAGAGATTTGGGAGAGATTTCACATTCTTGGAGAGATTTGGTAGAGATTTCACATTCTTGGAGAGAATTGGGAGAGATTTCTAGATAAAGAGAGATAGAGTGAAAACGATTGAGAGAGGTTTTGTGTGTGACATTTGTGAGTGTTTGGGTCCGCAACGCAAGGTCCGTAAGCCCCATTAAGCCATGTTTAAGGATCTTACACACTCCCAATGAGTATGCAACATTGTTTTATCGGTTTGTTTCGTTACTTACCACAGTTTTAGGTTAAGGAAATCTAGATGTATGAACTTTTTAATTTATGATCTCTCCTTAGAATAGCGAGTTGTATAGTAATTACCCAACATAAGCCCTAGTTCCCACGGGCTAATTGAGTCGACCAGTTTGACTTGTTGACTTTAGTTGACTTTGACTTGACCGGAAATTGACGGTTGTCATATCATCCCCCCGTTAGAGGGATTTTCGTCCTGGAATTTGAATTTAGGCAAGGAGTAGGCATGAATAATCGGGCCAAGAAGTGGGGATACTTCCTAATCGATTGATTCTCGCACTCCCAAGTGAATCCAGGTCCTTGGTTAGTATTCCAGTGAACCTTCACTAATGGGAAGCGGCGTTGCTTCGTCCGCTTGACCTCTCGATCCATGGTCACTACGGTTCTTCCACGAAGGTGAGGCTCTTGTGGAACTCGATCTTGTCGAGGGGAATTACAAGAGTCTCATCAGATAGATACTTCTGCAAGTTCGAGATGTGGCGGGTAGAATGTACTTTACTAAGCTCGCAGGGTAGATTGAAGTTGCGAGTTACAGGGCTGATTTTGACAAGAATCTCGAAGGGCATAATTATCTGGGGTTTTAGCTTTCCACGCTTTCCGAAGCATACTAAGCCTTCCCAGAGTGAGGCTTCCAAAGGAATTTTGTCTCTTACTCTAGAGTTTTAAAGGTTTCTCCCTCTTGCTTCTCTTCCCAGTCAAGGGCTGCTCCCTTCAGGGTTAAAGTCGTAAGGGGGTTCCGTAATTTGCAAGAAGTTCTAATGGAACTAAGACGGTAGGTCAGCGAGACCCAGAATTTCGGCGTATTCCCGTCGACGCCTTTGGTGTTGACTGTTTCTCAACTGTTTTGATTAATTGAAAGGGTCCATAAGAATTTCCACATCGATAATAGTGTGTCTTATGCGTTTGACTCCTCAATTCCAAAACTCGTATCTAGAGAACTTCGGGTAAGGCTTCTCTGATCGTATTGTTCCCACGATTTGTTGTAGCTGCTCTTTTTGGTTTTCTCCTTACTACGAGGGTAGATAAGCAAGTCATTTACAATGGTAATGACAAACTGATCCTAGTAAGAATGGCACACTCTATTCATTAAGTTCATGAAGACTGCGAGCGGGTTGGTTCTATCCGAGGGGTATCTCTACGGACTTGCAGCGTCCGCATCAAATTTGGTGGATTGTCCTCGGACATCCTTCTCCAATACTCGCAACTGGTGATATTCGAATCTCTGGTCCAATTCCTGAAGGGTACCTCGTTCCTTGCGGTTGGTCGGCCTATTTGTCTATGCGAGGTAGATAGTAAAGGCTTCTACTGGAGATATTGTCGGTCCTCTGAAGTCGATGGATCTACAAGTAATTTGTCTTTCTGTTTGAAGAATAAGACTGGAGCTCTCCAGGGTGAGAAGCTTGGTTCTTCAACTTCATTGTTGAGTAGTTCGACATGTTTGACCTGGCAGTTCTTGTAGCTCGGTAGGAAGCACGTGGGCCTGGTTTATGAGACTAGGCATTTTCGAATGGTAGGACATTCACTCGTCCTCCTTGGATACCTTGGCCCGAAGTTCATGGTAGGACTCGTACCTGGTCCATCTATCATTAACTTGCGGATATAGGTCGTATGTGCTTAAGATTGGCAAGACCGTTGGATGGGTGACTCTGCCCCAAGTCCACAACCAGACATGGAATAGGAAATAGGGCGGAAACACACATCCAATGCCCGTAGAATCTTAGTTATACATTATCCTCGCGTATACACGTAGTAGTGGTAGACTAACCATATCCGTCCCAAGCTTCTGTGCTTGAACCTTGTCTGCTGTATGCGTGACATTCCCGAAAGGTCTCCTGGAAATACTTGTGATAAGGTTTCGGGAAGTATAACACTCCTCTGGTGCGTGTTTTGGGGGTTTCACATCGAGAGATGACCCGGAGGTCCGTTCTGGATGTTTATGAGAGACGAAGGTTTCTACATTCGGTGGGTTAGGTGAAGGGTCCTTTCATAGTCGTTAAATCGGGAAGATGAGGACTATACTAATTGAAACTGAATGGTGACAACCGAATCTTTTTAGATAGCATGTGTTAAGCTGTATTCATAAGAAGAGATCACTAGTGTGATAGAGTATCTTGTTTTTCTTTTCAGGGTGTTCCGTTTTGTTTGATGTTATTATTACTGTAGATGATTCATACCATAGTGTCTAGCACTGGTAGTGGGTGTGTTTCGATAGCCAGTAATGATGCTTGATATCATGATCCCTGACAGGTCTCCCTACGATCAAGCGGTATATGAACGTCGTATGAAATTTGATGTTGGGGAAATCGTCGAGTGGGTGGCCCCACTCAATTCCTACTACTAGACATGGAATAGGAGTCAGGATGGAATTATTTTTTTCAAGACTTTAGTATTTTGATTATAACTAACCCCGATGTATGTACAAAGTCATCACATCTTACAGGTAATGGTCCTAAGGTCATATATGAATGTCTTTGGTTTGATTTGAATGAGAGAGTATTTTAACTACTTTAGAAAGACGGGGACTTTAGCAAGCATACCAAATTCATTACAAACATATGGTACTTAAACGTTTTTGTCGTTGGAAACATTACAAAAGTCTTAATATGGTTCCCTGCTGCTCCTGCTGGTGTGTTCATCACACTCCTCCTGCTCCCCGTCATCTTTCTCGGTTGGACACTCTCTCTTGAAGTGTCCCGTTTCACCGCATAAGTAGCATACTGGGTCTACCTCGGTGCTGGTGATTGAAGGGAGATGTTGGGTCGGGGCCTTACAAAAACGGACGGTATGTCCTTTTCTGTTGCAGTTGCTACAATGTAAAAATTCGGCAAGCTCCTGTGTGATGGTTGTTACACTTTGGAAGTGCTCCCATATATTTCTTGTCTGATGCTTGAGCGGTAGATGTTGTGGCTGTTGTCGAGGCATGTGTTGTGACTGCCGTCGTAATTGTAGGGGTGTCCATGGGTTGCTGGCTTTTAGCGGATCTTTAAGATTGGTTGCGCTCCTTTTTGTTCCAAAACTTTCGCTTCTTGTTCGTAGGTTTGTGGCCTGAGGTATTTTCACTGGCAGACACCCATTGGTGTTCCTAATTGTTACAACAATCTGTATTGTCAGTACCGCTCCCATCTCTGCTGGCGTTGTTAGTATTGAATTGCGCCATGACGGCTGTCACGGCTGCCGTGACTGCAGCCTGAAAAGTAGCAGAGTCTATCTACAGGGTTGGCGCCTTGCTAGTTTGTTGGTTGCCTCTTGGTGAAGACGTAGCTCTGTTCCACGATGAAAAACGACTTCGTTAGTGGAAATGATTATCTTCAGTGCATCCTTACGATTTATATTTACGCATATAAATTTTTGCACATTACTGTACTATTCCTAGTGTTTCCGCTAACGTTTCCTGAGATGGAGTTATGGCAGTGGGTAGGAGTAGGTTTCATATGGGCGTTAAGCTTTACTCATCTTAGAATCATGTTTTTCCGAATACACTTGGCCGAGGAGTTTTTATGGGACCCGGTGTATTAGTGCCTGAACGATTGCACTCCATAGGTCTATGAAGAAAGAACTTCTCAACAAAATGTTTAAAGGTGAGACGATAATGAGTTTTTAGAATGGCTATACGTCGCGAGTTTTCTAACTAAGTTTATCTTATATCGATTTGTAATGTATTTCTGTTGTTGAGGGTGTTTTGAAAAACAACTCATAATGAGATTCTTTATATGGTAAACCCATGAATTTTTAGTAGTTCAGTATCCAAGTGAAACCTTGTAACTTGACCCACGCTAGGTCCTTATTATGACCAATTGATGTATGCTTAGTGGTATGATTAAGACTTAATAGACCTTCGAGTCTGTTAGGTATGCCCTAAGCCCATCTTGTTAATATGACTCTAGTAATTCTGGTTTCGGCGAAAGTTTTGACCTAGATGTAGGTTTACCTCATATCCGTGCATGGAAAAGTTTTGATAGCAACTAGATCTCTCATTTAGTATGACCGCTTAAATCACAGTGTCGTGCTTACGCCTAGAATAGAGTAGCACCAACACATACTCACGAACCTAATTTACAAGGTCTCATGAGCGGTATGAACTCTACCTACGACGATCTGTCCCTTGCGATGCCTGAGGCAAAGTCGATGCATCTTGTAGCTTTGCCAATCGACGCTTGGCTATAATCATCCTCTCTTTGAATGCTGTGTTTCTACCCTGTTACTCTCTTTCCTCTTCACGAGCGGCGATAAGGTCCTAAAAAGAGAGTTGGTCTCGGGAATAGTAGTCTAATTCTGAGTCTCGGGTACGTGAGACAGTAGGGTCTGTAGTAGCGCCCAGTTTCCGAACTCGGGTTGTAGTCTACCTGTTTTAATCCCCGATGTTCGCGATCTGTCGGGTCTTTGCCGGGAGGGCTCTGTCAGTCTATCCCCCGTGGTTGAGGTCATAACACCCTCGTTGATCTCCACATGGTGGTTGTTGTCATTGCTGTCGACATTCAACCCTCAATCATGATTGCCCAACGGGGCACAAGTTCGATGTAGTCGAAACGGTTCGCGGAAACCCTTGCTATGCATGGAGGATTGATTACCTCCGGTTCCGCTTCTGATTCTCCTCATAACCATTCACCATTCCTCGGGTTCGAATTGGGAAAGTAGGGGGCGTTCGGTAAGTAGGATCTTACTATGTTGTACGTACGAGAATAGGAGTGGAAGAGATAATTACTAGGCGTCTAACTCTATAATAATTAATTATAAGGGTGATCCTTATTAGTTACTTCTATAATGACATAGTGCATACTAATTACATATAACAAGATATGATGGACCTTCGAATAAGCGACCCTAACTCTAAATCCCCAATCCAATGAGAACTGGAAGTAAAGCAAACTGTAACGCCTGTGTTTCTAGGCTTGTCATTAATGTTGATATAATACTCTAGGTTAACCTTTGTAACCCGTTTTGAAATAATAGAAGTGTATGATTTGAGTATTAAGTGTTTTGTGCTTAATTGCTTAATTATGTGATTTGATTAATTAAGAATAAAATAAGTGTCGAATTTTAAGTGTAAAATAAACTCGATATATTTACATAAAGTTTTAGTGGTCGAAATGAGGTTTCCGAATATATAAAGAATGCCAAAATCCGAGTTATAACGAAGAAGTTATGATCTGTCGAAGTTTCGCGACAGAACCGGCAACGCTGAATGACGTAAAAAGTGAAATTTACGTTAGAGCGATATTTAGCCTTAGTGATCTAAACGAAAGTCGTAGAGTTCGTTAGACCGAGAGCGTGCATAAAGAGAACGCCCAAATATGATTTCGTAAGAGGAAGTTATGATTTTTCTAAGTTTCGACTTAGCAGTATGCAGCCTGAATACTCGATTCGAGATCGAGTGATTGTTAGTTGAAACAATCTAAACGAGAATTGAAGATCTTGTTAATAGTAGTGAAGCGATATAAAGATAGGCGAGAACGGACGTCGGATAAAGAAGTTATGAATTTATAACGAAGTTTTCCTGTCCCGGCCTACTAAAAATAAATAATAAAAATAAATTCAAAATTAGCCGACGGAGTCTAAACAAAAGTTGTAGAGCGTAGTCTCACCTACGCGTGGATATAAAGAACGTCGAAAACGGAGTTCGTATGAAGAAGATATGAATTTCCGAAGTTTATTAAATAATTAATATTTAAATTTAATTATTATATCCGATATTATCCGAAGAGGAGTCACCGGACTCAACCGGAGTACGCCCAGCGTACAGCGAAGCGTGACGACCTTCGCACTCGAGTTCTTCGGATGACACATGTCATGACGTTTCGGACGCGTACGCCCCGCGTATGCCTGTACGCCCAATGTACTGCGAGGCTCCAGCCTCCTATAAATAGGATGCGAGGCTGCTGAGTTCTTTTGCTATTTTTCTCTTCTCTCTCTCTCCCGTTTTGCATCGTTTAGCGTGCCATTTATACCCCAAAGCCCCGGTAATATTCCCGAGCCCCAAAGCAAGATCCGAAGCCCCGAGAATCCCGAAGAGCTTTATTCCCGAGCCGAAGCTCTGCCCACGAGAAGTTCGATTTTTTTGTGAAGATCTTCCAGATCTGCAAAGAGATACTACTTCTACAAGCCGTAGTGCTGTCTGATCATCTTCTGATCAAGTGAGTGTATACTACTTTTCATAAACGCGATAATAATACAAGTATGGTCTGAGTGTATTAAGTATATTGTAGTTTATATGTGTGAGTGTGTAGTTACTTTCATCTAACACATAAATACGAAGTATTTTATACGAAATACGTGTTATGTGTATAATTTTGTTGTTATGTGTGTGAATGTATATTCACTCTCTTCTATCTCATAGATCTGATTTATTCTTTATGAAATACGTGTTATGTGGGTGTGCCTCATCTGTTATGTGGAATATGTATTGAATGAAAATGCTATACAGGTTTTAAACTATGTATGAAAATATATATTTTTATCTACTAATATGTTGGGTAGAACATGGGTAGATAGTTGGTGTGTAATAAACAGATGAGAGGCCTCGATGTTGTTGTTGTTGATCTAGTTATTCAGCGGAGTATGGATAACGACCACAGACTCTTTCTAGACAGTCCTGTGGAACGCTAGCAGGTTCATAACCTGTAGGTGTTGTGAACGATGTGTTCACCGGTGTACTCTATCCCCCTCATGGTTGCCTTTAGGATATCTATTGTTGAGGAAACCCCTTAGCAGTAATGTCCGTCCCGATGAAAATCCTAGATTAGGTCCCTTGAGATAGATGTTGTTTTAGGGACGTAAAGTGAGGATAACGGGAATGGGTAATCGGGATAGTGATTGGTTGGTGAAACTAAATATAATTTATTTATTGTGGGTTGAAAACCCTATATGCTCACCAGGCTCCCAAGCCTGACCCACTCAGTTTTATTCATATTACAGGTAGTTGAGCGAGGGCATAAGATGGTTGAATCATCAAGTTGTTTTGTTTACAAGTCTGTATATGTATATATTTGTTGAATGACTTGTAATGTTATCGTTTATACTTTATGGCCTGTATCGGAACATGACATCCCGAGTTTTGATTATATAATGAAAAGGCATCTCTTGATGAAATGATTTGATAAATATTATTCTATCATATTTTGTTTTGGGAACAAATTCCGCAACACTTTTAAATCAAAAGGATTTACTCTAAAATTATTTTAAAAAGCATAAATGAAATCGGTCTTTTCTGGCCGTGATTTTGGGAATGTCGCAGTTGGTATCAGAGCATTAGTTTAAGCGAACTAGGAATTTGTAGGATTTCTAGACTTAAATTTAGAATGCTAAGTGGAGATTGTGAGATGTGTGACTGATATATTATAGACACGAGCACTAGTATATTTTGGGAAGCTGCCTAAAATGCTTTTATATGCTAAATGTTATATTTTGCCATATATGATATTATTTGTTCGGATCTATGGTCTGTTGCCGACCGGATCTGGAAACCTTATGTGTGTAGGATTCTAAGCGTATGTCTACGGTATTAGAACTAACATGTAAAGGTTTCGGAGTAATAAGGATGATTTGAATATCTATCGTGAATGAAGATCTAATTTCACCTTATTCGGTGTGTAGATAAAAAAAATGGTGAGAACAAGGAGTGGCGTTGGAAACGCGGATGAAAACAGGAATCAACCGCCAGTGGTTGAGCAAGTACCTGTTGTAGCAGCAGCACCAGAACCAATAACAATGGATGGGGTGCAAGCCATGATTCGGGCTATGTTAGCCGAACAAAGGGATGAGATGCGACAGATGTTGCATGATAATAGGGACGGACCTATCATACCTATTGAGGAACCTGAATTGATTCCCGAACAATCGGAGGAAGGGAACAATAGTCGCATTATGAGTCAAGTTGGGACTCAAGAAGAACGAAGGAACGATCCGGAAAGGAGAAACAACAAGGATGGGCGAATGTACAAGAATTTCTTGGGCGCCAAGCCGCCAAGTCTTTCTGGAAGCCCAAAGCCTGTTGAGATTATGGATTGGATCTCCGAAATGGAGATGGTATTTGAAAGTTGCGACTGTAGCAACAAACAGAAGACTGTCTTTGCAGTTAGACAACTGAAGACTGGAGTCTTGAGTTGGTGGAAGTTGCTGGCAGATACTATGCCACGAGGAGAAGCCCTGAAAATGTCATGGGAGGAGTTCTTGGAACAATTAAGGGTGCAGTATTGTTCAGAGATAGACCTGATTGATCTGAACAATGAGTTCCAAAACTTGAAGAAGGGGAAGATGAGTGTAGATGGCTATGCTACTGCATTCACTGAGAAGATGAAGTTATTTCTGTACCTAGTGCCAACAGAACTCTCCAAGATCGAGAGGTTCGCCAATGGACTGCCTGCCGACTTTGGTCTGACAGTCAAGATGGCAACTACTCTTAAAACAACTGTTCGAGCAGCTAAGAATGTGGAGGCCCAGCAGAAGGAAAAGGGTCTGGAAAGGGTAGAGGTTGGTGAAAAGAGGAAATTCGAGGGATCTTTAGGGTCCAGCAATCAAAGCAAATTCTCGAAATCTGGTTCGAGAGGAAGTGGAGGAGGTGAAGCGAAATGGTGCGAAAAATGTAAGAAGAAGCATCATGGGAAGGGTGAAGTGGTGGCCACATGCTACAAGTGTGGAAAGCCAGGGCACTATGACAATGAATGCACACTTACTAAGAAGGTTTGCTATGGTTGTGGTGAGGAGGGACACATGTCGAGGGACTGCCCGAAGAAGAAGGAGGCAGCTAGACCCAACATTCCGCCAAAGCCGAAGGCGAGAGCATTCCAGATGACACTAGAAGCTGCTAAAGATGAAGTTGATGTCGCTTCAGGTACCTTTCTCATAAACACATTGCCTGCCCAAATTTTATTCGGTTCTGGAGCCAACTACTCCTTTATATCGCATGAATTTGGTAGAAAACTATCTTTGCCTGTTGTTGGACTAGATAATGCCTTATTAGTCAAAGTTGCTAGTGGCAAGTTTGTACCTGTTAGCCATCGTATGAAAAACATCTTAATTGATCTGAAATGGGAATAAGTTCTGCAAGGAATTATTGCCTATAGAACTTAATGGTTTCGACATTGTGCTTGGAATGGATTGGCTTAGCACCAATGATGCCGAAATTTTATGCAAGAAGAAGATAGTGAAAGTGAACCCGCCTGGGAAGGAATCGTTTATGGTGTATGGAGATAAACGTAGAGTAAATTCTGGAATCATTTCTCTAATGAAAGCCAGAAAATGTTTGACCAAGGGGTGTACATCATACTTAGCATTCGTGATCGATGCTAAGAAGGAAAAGAAGGTGATGCAGAATATTCCTGTTGTGTGTGATTATCCGGAAGTATTTCCCGAAGATCTTCATGGATTACCACCTGATAGACAAGTGGAGTTTAGAATAGACTTGTTACCAGGGACGACGCCAATAGCAAAAACACCTTATCGATTAGCACCGATGGAGATAAAGGAGTTGATGATGCAACTTCAGGAGTTATTGGACAAAGGTTTCATTAGACCTAGTTCATCACCTTAGGGAGCTCCGGTGTTATTTGTAAAGAAGAAAGATGGAAGTATGAGGATGTGCATCGATTACAGAGAGCTGAATAGAGCAACGATAAAGAATAGATATCCGTTGCCGAGGATTGATGACCTGTTCGATCAACTACAGGGTTCAAGTTATTTTTCAAAGATCGACTTGAGGTCAGGATATCATCAGCTGAAGGTGAAAGAACAGGATATAGAGAAGACTGCATTCAGAACACGATATGGACACTACAAATTCTTGGTTATGTCGTTTGGACTAACCAATGCTCCAGCAACATTCATGGATTTGATGAATAGGGTTTGTAATCCGTTCCTCGATAAATCCGTGATAGTGTTCATTGACGACATTCTGATTTATTCAAAGAGCCAAGAAGAGCATGGCAGACACTTGCGAGAAGTGTTAGAAGTCTTGAAGAAGGAGAAGCTGTATGCTAAGTTCTCCAAATGTGATTTTTGGATTCGAGAAGTCCAATTATTGGGTCACGTGGTCAACCAAGAAGGGATAATGGTTGTTCCAGCGAAGATCGAAGCTGTGATGAAGTGGGAACAACCGAAAAGTCCCACGGAGATCCGAAGCTTTTTAGGATTAGCCGGATATTACCGAAGGTTTATCCAAGGTTTTTCTTCGATCACTACTCCATTGACAACTTTGACCCACAAAGGAGCTACTTATGCTTGGAATGATAAGCATAAAGAAGCATTCGAGAAGCTAAAGAAGAAACTATGCGAAGCACCGATACTTTCTCTACCTGATGGAGTTGAAGACTTTGCTGTTTATAGCGATGCGTCTGGGGTTGGGTTGGGTTGTGTTCTGACCCAAAGGGATAAGGTGAACGCATATGCATCTCGACAATTGAAAGAGCATGAAAAGAACTACCCGACTCATGACTTGGAGTTGGCAGCGGTAGTTTTTGCTCTGAAGATATGGAGGCATTACCTCTAGGGCACGAAGTGCAAACTTTTCACTGATCATATGAGTCTCCAATATCTCTTTAATAAGAAAGAATTGAATATGAGGCAACGACGCTGGCTAGAGTTACTTAAGGACTATGACTGTGAGAAACTTTACCACCCCGGTAAAGCAAATTTTGTTGCTGATGCTCTTAGTTGGAAAGTCAATCTAGAAAGGAAGAGGCCAAGAGCGTTGAGAATTGAAGTTGTCTTGACAATTGTGGAAAGTATAAAGAAAGCTCAAGAGGAAGCTTCTGAGAAGAATGACCGAAAGGAGGAACGTTTGGGTAAAACGTTAGTGTTCGGTATAAACAGTCATGAATTGAAGGTGTTCCAAGATCGAATTTGGATACGTAAGACAGGAGGAGTCAGAGATCTTCTGATGGAAGAATCTCACAAAACCATGTACTCGATTCATCCCGGTAGCACTAAAATGTATAGGGACCTAAAACCCTACTACTGGTGGCCGACGATGAAGCTTGATGTTGCAAAGTATGTGGCCGAGTGTGTGACTTGTGCGAGAGTAAAGACACAACATCAGAAACTGTGCGGGAGTTTAGAACCATTGCATGTGCCTATGGGTAAGTGGGAAGACATTGCTATGGATTTTGTCACTAAACTGCCCAGAACAAAGAATGGTCACGACATGATTTGGGTGGTCGTTGATCGATTCACTAAGAGTGCGCATTTTATAGCGGCCAAGGAGAAATGGTCTATGGAGAAGCTTGCGAATTCTTACGTGAAGGAAATTGTAAGGCTTCACGGTGTTCCGTTAACGATTGTATCGGATCGTGATAGCCATTTCACCTCGCAATTTTGGAAAAGTCTACAAGAGGAATTGGGTACCAAGTTGTGTTTAAGTACAACTTACCATCCGCAGACTGATGGTCAGAGCGAACGAACGATACAAACACTTGAAGATATGCTGAGAGCATGTTCCCTAGAATTCCTAGGTAATTGGGATGAACATTTACCATTGGTAGAATTTTCCTATAATAATAGTTTCCACTCGAGCATAAAGATGGCACCTTATCAAGCTTTGTACGGGTAGAAGTGTCGTACGCCGTCTTGTTGGCTTGAGGTTGGGGAAAAGCAGTTTATGGGACCGGAAATGGTTCATCAAATTGCTGAAAAGTTGAAAATAATTAGGGAAAGAATGTTAGCAGCTCAGGATCGTCAAAAGAGCTATGCTGACAAAAAAGCGAAGACCGATGACTTTTGAAATTAGAGATTCGGTTTTGCTTAAAGTCTCACCGTGGAAGGGACTTATAAGATTTGGTAAAAGGGGAAAATTAAGTCCAAGGTTTATTGGACCGTTTAAAGTTCTTCAGAGGATTGGGAACCAAGCTTACAAGCTCGAACTACCAGAAGAACTGAATGGACTTCATAACACTTTCCATGTGTGTTATTTGAGGAAGTTCACGGGAGAAGTTCCCGACATGATTCCAATTTCGGAGTTGAGAATCGATGAGAACAAAAGGTTGATTGAAGAACCAGAGGCAATCGTTGACCGAAAGACAAAGTTGCGACGCAAGATGGTCAAGTTAGTGCTTGTCCGATGGAAACACACGAATGGGCCGAATATCACCTGGGAAACGGAGAGTGACATGATGAGTCGCTACCCGCAGTTGTTTGTTGATGTGTGATTCTGGTGACGGAATCATTCTAAGGTGGAGAGAATTGTAACGCCTGTGTTTCTGGGCTTGTCATTAATGTTGATATAATAGTCTAGGTTAACCTTTGTAACCCGTTTTGAAATAATAGAAGTGTATGATTTGAGTATTAAGTGTTTTGTGCTTAATTGCTTAATTATGTGATTTGATTAATTAAGAATAAAATAAGTGTCGAATTTTAAGTGTAAAATAAACTCGATATATTTACATAAAGTTGTAGTGGTCGAAATGAGGTTTCCGAATATATAAAGAATGCCAAAATCCGAGTTATAATGAAGAAGTTATGATCTGTCGAAGTTTCGGGACAGAACCGGCAACGCTGAATGACGTAAAAAGTGAAATTTACGTTAGAATGATATTTAGCCTTAGTGATCTAAACGAAAGTCGTAGAGTTCGTTAGACCGCGAGCATGCATAAAGAGAACGCCCAAATCTGACTTCGTATGAGGAAGTTATGATTTTTCTAAGTTTCGACTTAACAGTATGCAGCCCGAATACTCGATTCGAGATCGAGTGATTGTTGGTTGAAACAATCTAAACGAGAATTGAAGATCTCGTTAATAGTAGTAAAGCGATATAAAGATAGGCGAGAACGGACGTCGGATAAAGAAGTTATGAATTTATAACGAAGTTTTCCTGTCCCGGCCTACTAAAAATAAATAATAAAAATAAAATCAAAATTAGCCAACGGAGTCTAAACAAAAGTTGTAGAGCATAGTCTCACCTACGCGTGGATATAAAGAATGTCGAAAACGGAGTTCGTATGAAGAAGATATGAATTTCCAAAGTTTATTAAATAATTAATATTTAAATTTAATTATTATAACCGATATTATCCGAAGAGGAGTCACCGGACTCAACCGGAGTACGCCCAGCGTACAGCGAAGCGTGACGACCTTCGCACTCGAGTTCTTCGGATGACACATGTCATGACGTTTCGGACGCGTACGCCCCGCGTACGCCTGTACGCCCAACGTACTGCGAGGCTCCAGCCTCCTATAAATAGGATGCGAGGCTGCTGAGTTCTTTTGCTATTTTTCTCTTCTCTCTCTCTCTCTCTCTCTCCCGTTTTGCATCGTTTAGCGTGCCATTTATACCCCGAAGCCCCGGTAATATTCCCGAGCCCCAAAGCAAGATCCGAAGCCCCGAGAATCCCGAAGAGCGTTATTCCCGAGCCGAAGCTCTGCCCACGAGAAGTTCGATTTTTTTGTGAAGATCTTCCAGATCTGCAGAGAGATACTACTTCTACAAGCCGTAGTGCTGTCTGATCATCTTCTGATCAAGTGAGTGTATACTACTTTTCATAAACGCGATAATAATACAAGTATGGTCTGAGTGTATTAAGTATATTGTAGTTTATATGTGTGAGTGTGTAGTTACTTTCATCTAACACATAAATACGAAGTATTTTATACGAAATACGTGTTATGTGTATAATTTTGTTGTTATGTGTGTGAATGTATATTCACTCTCTTCTATCTCATAGATCTGATTTATTCTCTATGAAATACGTGTTATGTGGGTGTGCCTCATCTGTTATGTGGAATATGTATTGAATGAAAATGCTATACAGGTTTTAAACTATGTATGAAAATATATATTTTTATCTACTAATATGTTGGGTAGAACATGGGTAGATAGTTGGTGTGTAATAAACAGATGAGAGGCCTCGATGTTGTTGTTGTTGATCTAGTTATTCAGCGGAGTATGGATAACGACCACAGACTCTTTCTAGACAGTCCTGTGGAACGCTAGCAGGTTCATAACCTGTAGGTGTTGTGAACGATGTGTTCACCGGTGTACTCTATCCCCCTCATGGTTGCCTTTAGGATATCTATTGTTGAGGAAACCCCTTAGCAGTAATGTCCGTCCCGATGAAAATCCTAGATTAGGTCCCTTGAGATAGATGTTGTTTTAGGGACGTAAAGTGAGGATAACGGGAATGGGTAATCGGGATAGTGATTGGTTGGTGAAACTAAATATAATTTATTTATTGTGGGTTGAAAACCCTATATGCTCACCAGGCTCCCAAGCCTGACCCACTCAGTTTTATTCATATTACAGGTAGTGGAGCGAGGGCATAAGATGGTTGAATCATCAAGTTGTTTTGTTTACAAGTCTGTATATGTATATATTTGTTGAATGACTTGTAATGTTATCGTTTATGCTTTATGGTCTGTATTGGAACATGACATCCCGAGTTTTGATTATATAATGAAAAGGCATCTCTTGATGAAATGCTTTGATAAATATTATTCTATCATATTTTGTTTTGGGAACAAATTCCGCAACACTTTTAAATCAAAAGGATTTACTCTGAAATTATTTTAAAAAACATTATTGAAATTGGTTTTTTCTGGCCGTGATTTTGGGGATGTCACACAAACATCCTCAGATTCTAAGTCTATGACGTCCTAAGTTATATATAACCTTAGAGTATCCACTTAGGGACTATAGACCTATTATTAAGGATCTATTTAGTTTTCATATAACTTATGATATTACAAAATACTCCTATAGTATTTTAAACTCATGTTCTGTTCTAATGTTCTCGTTGTGGTAGTGTTGGTAAGTTTTTAGACTTGTTGCCATATCACAACCATTCTTGGGCATGTGCTAATCACTCCTCGGACCAGCATAGTTGATCAGGCTATGCCACTCCCAAGACTGACCATACATCCCCAAGCTTACCTGTGATATCCAACAATCATTACTTTTGTTTTGTTCTAGAATGATGCTGACCTTAGTATGTATGCATGTATGTATACTTTTAATAGGAAATTATTTATTTCTAAAAGTATAATTGCTTTGAAAACTTTAAATCAGAGACTTTAGTCCCAATGCATTTATAGTTTGTATATCTTATGTGGTTCGATATACTTAGTTCACTATAAACAATGCTCTGATACCAATCTGTCACACCCCCAAACCAAGGATGGTGGAAACGTCCGGGGGTGGAGGACTTCATGTATAGTATCATAACAACGTGTATAATAGTGCTCAAAGTAAATACAACCATCATAAATATAATTGAAAAAGTTACACCGATGTATATGTTTACATATTTCAAATCAATTACATTATGATGACAAAATGAACTGTTTGACGATTTATCGTCCCATCCTCAAAACGCTGTTGATTTCCTGTTTCACTGAATTCCTGAGAATACAAGTAGTTTTGAAAAAGTGTCAACACAAAGGTTGGTGAGTTCATAAGAGATTTTGTTAGAGAAGTAAACCGTTTTCCTTGTAAAAGCGATAGAGTATGTATCCAGAAAATCCAATATTTTCTTTATTATGTATATGTAGTCCTAAATCCCAAGACCGAGAGATAACAAGTATTTTCCATATTTAAAGATATAAAAGTGGTTTCAAATTGGCGTAAAACCCTTTGTGATTTGAGAAAACTCCCGTAATGAATGGTATGTAGTCTTAAATACCAAGACTGAAAATACACAACAATATTTGTAATTATTGATATAAAAAGTGATTTTAAATCGACATAAAACCCCTTTTGTTTTATAAAAATCCTGTAAACTTTATGTATTGTTAGCTCCCTATGTGAGTCGCTATAACTATACTATGACTAGAGGTAACCTGCACAACGTCTTTTAGACGCCCTGATCCTATGACTCTTGTCACCCGCAGACCTGCCGATCCGGCTGTAGCTAGCAGCGAGGCGTGGGATGTCAGCCCCAATATAGATCTATACACAATTATCATGCTCTCCCTACAAGAGATTCTGGTTGTAACTTACATGAATTGATATCCCGTACTCGAACGTACGGGGAGAGTATGTCTCACAACTTAAGTTAACAAGTTTACGTGGAGTGTGTGTGAGAGAATAGAACCTTTTTCTGTGGGAATAAAACTTCTGAAAAGTGTTTATTGTATTGATAGAAACATAAACCATACCTATTATAGTTTATCAAAACAAGGGTAGTAGTAGCTATGTACATAAACTATGCTTAACATAGTTTATTCAAACGTTTGTATGTAATGGATGTAATTTGATTATAACACCTTGTTTTTTCTATGACTTATCTAGCAAAAATCCATTGGTTAAATGATGTATATCTATATGCTAAGACAATAATGTCATATATTGCAACAACACACAATCACATAATAATATATACCTTGCTCAACATGTTACAAGGTGAAATGAAATTGATAGTGTTTTTCTGTTGATAATGTTTTCTGTAACTATTATTAGAAAATTTGTAGAAAAATCATAAAATGTCCAAATCAAGTTCTGTAACTTCTGAGAGTTTGGAAAATGAGACTAGTTTGTTCATAAAATTTTCCATAATTTTTAGTGACCTCTAACTTGTGTGAACAAGTCCATAATCACAGACTGGTCTGGATTGATGTTTGAAATAATAAACAGTTTTGTAAAAATCACCATAAATTATAGAAAAATCTTATGGAGATGTTCAAGTAGTCATTTTAAATCTAAAAACTTGAACTACATGCACCTAAAACAATTTTGAAAACAAAAATGTTTAAGTTGTCCGAAACAGTCCGTGAATGGAGCCCAACTTTTCTGATGAAAGCTGTTAGAAAAGTTTAGTTATGTTCTTGGTGTTTTAACTTGTATTCCCCCCCTAAAAACTTGAGAAAATATGAAAATTTAGGGGTATGAACTCACCTTATATGATTTCAGTGGGTGAATGTTGAAGAAGTGAAGTGTTCAACTCAAGAACACTTGAAGGATCACTTGAAGATTTGAGAATCTAACACACAAATGACGGAGTTTGTGTAAGGAATCATTGATTTGAGTGAAAGGGATTGTAATAACCATAAGGAGAGTGATGATACTTACCAAATGAAGATGGAAAGCTTGAAAAATGACTTGGAAATCTCGAATTTGTATGAGAGAATTTGAGAGAAAAGATGTGTTTGATTTGTGGTGGAAATGAGTGAAGTGAGTGAAATGAAGAGAGAGGGAGAGAGTCTTTCAGCTCTTTGGACATGGGAGAGGCTGAAAATTGAGTGGGAAGGTACAAGGAAGTGACAAGATATGGTGGGGAGGTGTGTGGGTTAGTCATGGAGTGGGGGTGGTGGTTGCTTGTGTCATAAATCAAAGATAAGTCAACACTCCACCACAAGATCTCATTTAATAGATTTTATTCTTAAATATGAATTTCCATAAAAATATGTTTATATTATGAATATTTAGGGTCTTATATGTTAAAATATGATTTCTAGAGAAAATCCCGCGTTAAAAGGATGAAAAACGGGCTTAAAATGTTAAAAATATTGAAAACCGGGTAGAAAATGCTGAAATCCGAAGATCAGGACCGGAGGTGCTAAGGCTCGGTCATCAGCAGCCCAAATCCGAAGTTGCTTGGTCTTGGTCGCGGAGGCGGATCCGAAGGAAGGAAGCTGCGGTTCGAGGGGAGTTCAGCTGTGGTGCGCGGCTGCGGTCGGCTTGCTGCGGCTCGCTGACTGCGGTCGGCCTCCTTGGCTGCGGCTCCGGATGGCTTCTCCTGGGACTTCGGTTCTACTCTAGACCTCGGTTCAAGAGGGACTTGGCTCCTAAGGGGAGGCTTCGGTCCCAAGGGGTCTTTTTCCAAGCTTTTACCCCTCCTTGAGCGGTTTTCTTATCAAGCCAAGTACCGGGATGCCCTCCAATGCTCAAAATAAATCGAAAGGGGTTTTGAGAGAGATTTTGGAAGAGATTTTACAATCTTGGAGAGATTTGGGAGAGATTTCACACACTGAGAGAGATTTGGGAGAGATTTCACATTCTTGGAGAGATTTGGGAAAGATTTCACATTCTTGGAGAAATTTCTCATACAAAGAGAGATTTGGGAGAGATTTCACATTCTTGGAGAGATTTCTCATACAAAGAGAGATTTGGGAGAGATTTCACATTCTTGGAGATATTTGGTAGAGATTTCACATTCTTGGAGAGAATTGGGAGAGATTTCTAGATAAAGAGAGATGGAGTGAAAACGATTGAGAGAGGTTTTGTGTGTGACATTTGTGAGTGTTTGGGTCCGCAACGCAAGGTCCGTAAGCCCCATTAAGCCATGTTTAAGGATCTTACACACTCCCAATGAGTATGCACCATTGTTTTATCGGTTTGTTTCGTTACTTACCACGGTTTTAGGTTAAGGAAATCTAGATGTACGAACTTTTCAATTTATGATCTCTCCTTAGAATAGCGAGTTGTATACTAATTACCCAACGTAAGCCCTAGTACCCACGGGCTAATTGAGTCGACCGGTTTGACTTGTTGACTTTAGTTGACTTTGACTTGACCAGAAATTGACGGTTGTCATAATCTTCAAGAAAAAGACCCACATAGATGGAAAGTACACACATATAAGGCACGAATGGTTGCGAAGGGATTTACTCAAACTCATGGAGTTGACTATGATGATACGTTCTCACCAGTAGCGAAGATTAAATCTATAAGGGTTATGTTAGCCTTAGCTGCATTTCATGATTATGAAATATGGCAAATGGATGTCAAAACCGCTTTCCTTAATGGAAAGTTGGCTGAAGATGTTTACATGTGTCAGCCAGAGGGTTTTGTTAATGCAAAGTACCCTAATAGAGTGTGTAAGCTTGAGAAATCCATCTATGGATTAAAAAAAGCATCTCGCAGATGAATCTTTGTTTGATGAGAAAGTCAAAGAGTTTGGATTTTAGAGAAGCGAGGATGAGTCATGTGTATATGTCAAAGCTAATGGGAGTATAGTTAGTTTTATGGTATTGTATGTAGACGACATACTGCTCATAGGAAACAACATCCCAACCTTGCAGGAGGTGAAGTCCTGGTGTCACACCCTTAAACCGGAATGGCGGAAAAGTTAGGGGGCGGAGGACATCATGTTTATTATCACAACACATGTATCATAGTAATCATATTAACAAAGAACCATTGTATTAATGTTAAAGTGTTTCCAAAGTAGTGATTCACAAAAGATTGAATCCAAAAGTAAATAACAAAACAAGACATGTTCATCTTCTGAATCCCAGCACGCGTACCTGTCTACTAGGTTCCTGAGAATACAAGTTATTTTGATAGACTAGATCAGCATTTAATCTGGTGAGTTCATAAGTACTTTAGTAATGTAAAGTAAACTGAAAGTTCTTTTTAGAAAAGTTCGCCTGTTCCTTCAGAAAATCCTATATCTTCTGATGTGATGAATGAAAGTAAAAATGACTCTACAACTCCTTGTATGAGTACTAAATGGATACAATTTATATACAAACCAGATCAAACAGACAATCGATTGTGTGAATCAGCCCTAAGCCTACAACCAAACAAGGAACATGGAATGAGGTGGAAGTCACACATCCCATTGTTTGTTAGATCTTCATTGTATATAAACATGGTGTATTCATTTGGTACTTACGGAGTCAATTGTAATAGTTCCTTTATTTGATGAAAACATTATTAAGAAAATCATATATTTCCTTGAGTAAAATGGTAACCACAATAGTTCTTTCTATAATCACTTAGATTATACAAGCTATATATAATCTAATATCGAACGGATAGTTAAATGGGTGAATCTGCCCTAAGCCCAAAACCAAACAAGGAACAAGAAGTAGGACGGAAAGCAAACATCCAACTGGCTACCGAATATTAATTATGTACAAACCTGATGTATGATCTAAGGTATTATATAATTAACCACTAAAGGTCCTTAAAGTTATAGTGGTTTAATAAATCAGATTAAACCCTTTTACTAATAAGTTGTAACGCCCGTAGATCAGGGCTAGTCAATTTAAAGACGATAAGCGTCAAAAATGAGTTTCTGATAGAAGATTATTTAGAATGAATAATCTTAACTAGGTTATAGTATATGTTACAAGGATTCCGTACATATAAAGAACGCCAAAATCTGAGTTATAACGAAGAAGTTATGACCTGTCGAAGTTTCGCGACAGAACCGGCACGACGCCGAGTGACGTAAAATATGAATTTAAGTTAGAGCGATATTTAGCCTTAGCGATCTAAACGGAAGTCGTAGATTTCGTTAAACTGAGAGCGTGCATAAAAGGAACGCCCAAATCTGACTTCGTATGAGGAAGTTATGATTTTCTGAAGTTTCGACGTGGCAGTATGCAGCCCGAATACTCGATTTGAGATCGAGCGGTTTTTAGCCGAAATAATCTAAATGAGAATCGAAGATCTCGTTGTTAGTAGCGAAACGATGAAAAAGTTAGGCGAGAATGAACGTCGGACGAAGAAGTTATGAATTTATAACGAAATTTTCTGTCCCGACCTCCTAAAAATAATTAATAAAAATAAAAGTCAAAATCAGCCGACGGAGTCTAAATGAAAGTTGTAGAGCGTAGTCTCACCTTCGCGTGGATATAAAGAACGTCGAAAACGGAGTTCGTATGAAGGAGATATGAATTTTTGAAGTTTAATAAATATTTAATATTTAATTTTAATTAACATACGATATTATCCGAAGGAAGATCAGTCGGTCCATCCGAAGTACGCACCGCGTACTGCTGTACGCCCCGCGTACAACGTAGGGCACTCGAGTTCTACGGAGTCGAGAGTCGTATGCAATGACGTATGAGGGCCGATGACGTAAGCGCTGACGACCTCCGAAGAGTACGCCCCGCGTACCCCGAAGTTACGCCCCGCGTACGTGCGAGGGTCAGCAACTATAAAAGGGGATGCGAGGCCAGCTTCTTTTCTTTTACAAATTCTTCATCTTCTCTCATCTTTTGCCTCGATTTGCGTGCCGTTTGCACCCCGAAGCCCCGGTAATATTCCCGAGCCCCGAAGAGAGATCCGAAGCCCCGAGAATCCCGAAGAGCGTTATTCCCGAGCCGAAGCCCTGCCCGCGAGGAGCCTGATTTTGTGAAGATCTTCCAGATCTGCGGAGAGGCGCTACATCTGCAAGCCGTAGTGCTGTCGGATCATCTTCTGAGCAAGTGAGTGTATAGTCACTTTCATCTTACACATAAATATGAAGTATTTTATAAAATACGTGTTATGTGTATACATATATATATTGTTGTTTATATGCGTGAGTGCATAGCACTTTCTTCTAATACATAAATATAAAGTATTAGCTATGAAATACGTGCTAGGTGTTATATATCTATTTGATATGGATTTGGAATTGATGTTTTTATACGGGTGTTAAATGATTCAAATTGTGTTTGTATTTATACCTACAAAAATGTTGGGTAGAACATGGGTAGATGGAATAGTTGGTGACGATGCGACTTTGTGCCTATTTGATAAACTTTGGTGACGATGTGCCTATTGTGTAAGTCCTGGTGACTATGAGACGTAGTGCCAATTGTATGAACCCAGGTGACTATGAGACGTAGTGCCAATTGTATGAACCCAGGTGACTATGAGACGTAGTGCCTATTGTGTAAGTCCTGGTGACTATGAGACGTAGTGCCAATTGTATGAACCTAGGTGACTATGAGACGTAGTGCCTATTGTGTAAGCCCTGGTGACTATGAGACGTAGTGCCAATTGTACGAACCCTGGTGACTATGCGACGTAGTACCTATTGTATGAACCGTGGTAGCAAATGTACTGTGAGCCAGTTCCTCAGGTAAACCCTTAGGAATGAACAAAGGAAGTATAATCGATTCTTAGGGTAAAACCTTAAAGAAGATAATGGGGATGGGTATTTGGGTCAATTGTTGGTAATTGAATATAATAAATGTATTATGGGTCAATTGTTGGTAATTGAATATAATAAATGTATTATGGGTCAATTGTTGGTAATTGAATATAATAAATGTATTATTGTGGGTTGAAAAACCCTATATGCTCACCAGGCTCCCAAGCCTGACCCACTCAGTTTTCTTTGTATCACAGGTATCAATACGAAGACATAATTCACTGAGAGAATAAAGGAGATGTAAATCATTAGTGTAAATGAATGTAAGTTCTGTTTATGCTTATGTTCCTGTATTGACGATGACATCCCAAACGTTTTAAAATGAATAAGATACGTTTCATCGAAAATGTTTTAATAACGTATTTATCATGTTTTTCTGGGGACAAATTCCGCGACACTTTTATTAAAGAAGTACTCTGATTTTTATAAAGCATAAACAAATCGGTCTTTTCTGGCCGTGATTTTGGGGATGTCACAGTTGGTATCAGAGCATTAGTTTAAGCGAACTAGGAATTTGTAGGAAATTTCTAGACTTAAACTTAGAATGCTAAGTAATGATTGTGAGGAGTGTGTCTAAAATATGTTAGGTAGTACACCTAAATAGACACAAGCACTAGTTTATTTTAGGAATGATGCCTAAAAAAAATGCTTTTATGTGCTAAATGTTTTGTGTGATAGCTATATTGGTGCTATTATTTGTTCGGATCTAGGGTCTGTTACCGACCGGATCTGGAGACCTTATGTGTTTAGGATTCTAAGCGTATGTATACGATATTAGAACTAGCATGTAACCGTTGGGAGTAATAAGGTGAAATTATTCGGTGTGTAGATCAAAAATGGTGAGAACAAGAAGCGGAGTTGGAAATGCTGATGAAAACATGAATCAACCGCCTGTAATTCAACAAGTACCTGTCGTAGCTGATGCACCTGAGCCGATAACAATGGCTGGTGTACAAATGATGATCCAAATGATGTTGGATCGTCAGATGGAAGAAACAAGACGCCCGCTTAGGCAGAATCGTAAAGAACCATCAATTCAAGCAGAAGAGCCCGAGGAGAATGGAGGGCAGTCTGAAGGAGAAAACTTTAGTGGGATCATTGGTCAAGTCGAACAACCAGTGGTTAGACGCAATAACCAGTATGGAGGAAATGATGGTCGTGGGTGCAAGTATAAGGATTTCATGGCATCCAAACCACCATGTCTATCCGGAAGCCCGACGCCGGTGCAAGTTATGGACTGGGTCTCAGAAATGGAGACTATGTTTGAAAGTTGCGAATGCAGCAACAGGCAGAAGACCGCTCTTGCAATTCCTCTATTAAAATCTGGAGTACTGAGCTGGTGGAAGTTACTAGCCGGTTCGATGCCCAAGGGGGAAGCTAGCAAGATGTCTTGGGAGGAGTTCGTGGTACAATTGAAAATGCAATACTGCTCTGAGCAGGATCTCCTGGAAATCAACAATGAGTTCCAGAATCTGAAGAAAGGAAAAATGAGCATCACGGAATACGCCACAAGCTTTACGGAAAAGATGAAGCTTATTCCATACCTAGTTCCAACTGAACTTTCCAAGGTCAACAAGTTTGCCAATGGATTACCAGCGGACTTTGGTCCGATAGTCAAGCAAGCAACCACTTTGAAAGCCGCCATCTGGGCAGCCAAAAATGTTGAAACCCAAATAAAAGAAAAGGGTCTGGAGAGAGCTGAAGTTGGAGAGAAAAGGAAACATGAAGGATCTTCAATAATCAACAAAGAAACCAAATTCTCAAAATTTGGAGGAAGAGATGAAGCTAAGTGGTGCGAGAAGTGTAAAAAGAAACACTTCGGGAAGTGTAGCGAGGATATGACTTGCTACAAATGTGGGAAGACGGGGCATTACGCCAACAAGTGTGCATCCAACAAAAGGGTGTGCTACGGATGTAACGAGGAAGGGCATATTTCCAGAGACTGCCCAAAGAAAAACGCACCACCACAGCCAAAGGCATTCCACATGATCCTCGACGAAGCGAATCAAGAATGAGGAATTTATATCCAAGGATCAACTCATGATATAGCCAGTTAAAGGCATAGTATAGGGTGAACTTGAGCTTTTGTGTAACCATTTCAAGTTATATTGTAAACCCTGGTTTTGGTATTTATGTGATATTTATGGTTTTAGTACCTGATGTGTTAAATGATTGCGTGATTTTTTTTTTGTATAGTGACTTGGTTCGACTGAGAGACAATACTTGGGACGAGTATGAGTAGGTGTGAAAGGTAGTAGATGCATATACTACCGGAAGCACATGACTCGCACTTGGATCAGGGAAAGTCACAAGGTTACCAAGAAGCTAGTGATTGATTCCATTTTATTCTGGTATGTCATTACCATTGTTTCGGTAATGACTAGTAAGATGGTTCTTGTTCCGACCCTAGTGGTCATATTTAAATTTGAGTTCGACTACGAGGAGTATGTTACGTGGTCTAGAGGACCAAGTTAGATGTAACATCTGACTTAAGTCAGAAGGTTGAAGTTAATGCGATTGATAGTGTCGCTCTTGTTGTTAAAAGAAGTTTGCAGGTAGAAATGCTACATGCTGAAATGTGATTATATCACATTAGAATATGAAGGAAGGTATATTCTATTAATGAAATATAACTTTATTAAAGACAGAGTCTAAGCGTTGCATCGTGCGATGAGAGGTCAGTAGAGCATGACCCATCGGTTTGTTACAACAGATAAATGAAAGTATTTATCCTGAGAAGAAGAAGGAGTCCACAATAAAGGACTTATTTGGTAACTTGAAGGTTACGATTGAAAGTACAACATAGTACGATAAGCAGAGACTAGATTGGGCATCTTCTGCGGTCAAGAAAGCCATAGAGTTAAATACTCTTTCGAGGAAACATAGAAGTTACGGTGATTACCAAGGATGAAGAAATAACGTGTGGAATCATTATGCAAGCCCTATTTCGTTGATGATTCCGGGACGTAATCATCCTAAGGGGGAGATAATTGTAACGCCCGTAGATCAGGGCTAGTCAATTTAAAGACGATAAGCGTCAAAAATGAGTTTCTGATAGAAGATTATTTAGAATGAATAATCTTAACTAGGTTATAGTATATGTTACAAGGATTCCGTACATATAAAGAACGCCAAAATCTGAGTTATAACGAAGAAGTTATGACCTGTCGAAGTTTCGCGACAGAACCGGCACGACGCCGAGTGACGTAAAATATGAATTTAAGTTAGAGCGATATTTAGCCTTAGCGATCTAAACGGAAGTCGTAGATTTCGTTAAACTGAGAGCGTGCATAAAAGGAACGCCCAAATCTGACTTCGTATGAGGAAGTTATGATTTTCTGAAGTTTTGACGTGGCAGTATGCAGCCCGAATACTCGATTTGAGATCGAGCGGTTTTTAGCCGAAATAATCTAAATGAGAATCGAAGATCTCGTTGTTAGTAGCGAAACGATGAAAAAGTTAGGCGAGAATGAACGTCGGACGAAGAAGTTATGAATTTATAACGAAATTTTCTGTCCCGACCTCCTAAAAATAATTAATAAAAATAAAAGTCAAAATCAGCCGACGGAGTCTAAATGAAAGTTGTAGAGCGTAGTCTCACCTTCGCGTGGATATAAAGAACGTCGAAAACGGAGTTCGTATGAAGGAGATATGAATTTTTGAAGTTTAATAAATATTTAATATTTAATTTTAATTAACATACGATATTATCCGAAGGAAGATCAGTCGGTCCATCCGAAGTACGCACCGCGTACTGCTGTACGCCCCGCGTACAACGTAGGGCACTCGAGTTCTACGGAGTCGAGAGTCGTATGCAATGACGTATGAGGGCCGATGACGTAAGCGCTGACGACCTCCGAAGAGTACGCCCCGCGTACCCCGAAGTTACGCCCCGCGTACGTGCGAGGGTCAGCAACTATAAAAGGGGATGCGAGGCCAGCTTCTTTTCTTTTACAAATTCTTCATCTTCTCTCATCTTTTGCCTCGATTTGCGTGCCGTTTGCACCCCGAAGCCCCGGTAATATTCCCGAGCCCCGAAGAGAGATCCGAAGCCCCGAGAATCCCGAAGAGCGTTATTCCCGAGCCGAAGCCCTGCCCGCGAGGAGCCCGGTTTTGTGAAGATCTTCCAGATCTGCGGAGAGGCGCTACATCTGCAAGCCGTAGTGCTGTCGGATCATCTTCTGAGCAAGTGAGTGTATAGTCACTTTCATCTTACACACAAATATGAAGTATTTTATAAAATACGTGTTATGTGTATACATATATATATTGTTGTTTATATGCGTGAGTGCATAGCACTTTCTTCTAATACATAAATATAAAGTATTAGCTATGAAATACGTGCTAGGTGTTATATATCTATTTGATATGGATTTGGAATTGATGTTTTTATACGGGTGTTAAATGATTCAAATTGTGTTTGTATTTATACCTACAAAAATGTTGGGTAGAACATGGGTAGATGGAATAGTTGGTGACGATGCGACTTTGTGCCTATTTGATAAACTTTGGTGACGATGTGCCTATTGTGTAAGTCCTGGTGACTATGAGACGTAGTGCCAATTGTATGAACCCAGGTGACTATGAGACGTAGTGCCAATTGTATGAACCCAGGTGACTATGAGACGTAGTGCCTATTGTGTAAGTCCTGGTGACTATGAGACGTAGTGCCAATTGTATGAACCTAGGTGACTATGAGACGTAGTGCCAATTGTATGAACCTAGGTGACTATGAGACGTAGTGCCTATTGTGTAAGCCCTGGTGACTATGAGACGTAGTGCCAATTGTACGAACCCTGGTGACTATGCGACGTAGTACCTATTGTATGAACCGTGGTAGCAAATGTACTGTGAGCCAGTTCCTCAGGTAAACCCTTAGGAATGAACAAAGGAAGTATAATCGATTCTTAGGGTAAAACCTTAAAGAAGATAATGGGGATGGGTATTTGGGTCAATTGTTGGTAATTGAATATAATAAATGTATTATGGGTCAATTGTTGGTAATTGAATATAATAAATGTATTATGGGTCAATTGTTGGTAATTGAATATAATAAATGTATTATTGTGGGTTGAAAAACCCTATATGCTCACCAGGCTCCCAAGCCTGACCCACTCAGTTTTCTTTGTATCACAGGTATCAATACGAAGACATAATTCACTGAGAGAATAAAGGAGATGTAAATCATTAGTGTAAATGAATGTAAGTTCTGTTTATGCTTATGTTCCTGTATTGACGATGACATCCCAAACGTTTTAAAATGAATAAGATACGTTTCATCGAAAATGTTTTAATAACGTATTTATCATGTTTTTCTGGGGACAAATTCCGCGACACTTTTATTAAAGAAGTACTCTGATTTTTATAAAGCATAAACAAATCGGTCTTTTCTGGCCGTGATTTTGGGGATGTCACATAAGTTTCTAGTTTAGCCTACTAAATGTTCTAACAAAAAAGTATGTTTTTGTACTAGAAAACGGTGTATTGAATTTGTATACTATGACCTGACCCATGCCTGGTAATCCTTATGATTACTTAGTGTATACGGAATATATATAACTAAGATCAGATAGATAGTAGACTGGGTACATCTACTCTAAGCCCACAACCAAACAAGGAACATGAAATGAAGCGAAAAGCACACACTCTACTGTCTATCGGACCCGATTAATATATATCCCTGATGTATCTACCGAGGAATCATAAAGTTAGCATTATAGGCCCCCTTCTAACTGATTGTTCATGTTATGAGTAAGTTATGTGGCGTTGTTCTTTTGCTTGGACGACTACTAGAAGTAATGAAATCCTGTACTCTTAACGCCTCAGTCGATACTGTTGTGAGTTTTTGTATATATTTATGTGTTTTATTTATTATTGTTTGGTACTTTTTAGGTGTACCCTTTATAAATAAATCTGGTACTTTGTAGATGTACCCCATATATATATATATATATATATATATATATATATATATATATATATATATATATATATATATATATATATATATATAACCTTATACCTTGTTTATTATCATCTTTTGTTTAGAACAATGAGTTAATCATACGTTACCTTCCTAGGTTACTGGGAATATATAGTATTAGTGTGTTACTCATGATTTGTTCTTCAGTTATATAGTATGTTCCTCCATGTTTCTCTTTATAGTATGTATTGAACCCCTAAACTATTCCTATTATATTTTACTAGTATGTTTGTTTTGAACTGTCTCTAATTTGTAGAAAAGACTCGATTATCTACTGAGGTATGCTCGTACTTTAAAAATGGAGTTTTATAAACATTAAAGTAACATAACTTAAAAAGAGTTTTTGAAATGGTTTTGATCACTTATAAAGCATAAGAAATCCTTTTAATGTGATGGTTATCACAAATAACATTTACACAATTATCATTGTGTTCAACTTGTATTCCCCCCCCCCCCCTAAAAGCATTTAAAACATTTAAAAGATTGATTATAGGGGTATGAACTTAGCTTATGTGGGTGATTCACTTGAAGGTTCGCGTAAGGATGAGAAGTTCCACGAATGAAGTCCCGAGACACAAACAAGTCCTAAATGACATATAATGGCATATATAGGCGTGTAACTAGTGTGTAAAACAACTAACATGCAAGGAAACAACCTTAGGGACTATGAAACACTCTCAATGGAGTGTTAGAATCACATATGATTGATTGAAGGGGGTTCACGGCCTTGGGAGGGTTCACGGCCATAGAACACATGATGTGTTCACGGCCCAAGCATGATCTTATAAAGGGTTTACGGCCATGGAAGGAGGGTTCACGGTCTTACAATGGTTCACAGCCCAAGACCTTATGAAGGGTTCACGGCCCTATGAAGGGTTCACGGTCATGAACTCTTGAAGATCTTGAAGATGATGATGAAAGTGATGAATCAATGGTGTAATCAAAGGAGGTTTCAAGCATAAACAAGAATAGGGATTAGATGCTTATGTTTTGGAGTGAAAAGTGAGCCTTCACTTGATGATACTTGAGAGAGAATGGGTAGTTCACGGCTGGAGCTTGGAGAAATGAAGAATAAATGAAGCAATCTCATATATATGGAGGGTGGTTCACGGCCCAAGCATGGGTTAATGGCCATGAACCTAGTTTGCGGCCGTGAACCACCTTTGAAGGTGTTCTAGGCTCGAGTGCAAACTATTGATTCCAAGAAAACGCTTCGTAACACACAATCCTTGAGTATACTAGGCTTTAGAACTCTTAAAATGACCCTTAAGAAGGCTAGAAGGCAATGGAATTAAGTCTGACTCTTGGTTGATTGGCTGGACTTATAAGATAAAAATTTTCGGGTTGTCACACCTGGCTTGGTAAGTGTTTCGCTATGAAGGACCTTGAGGAAGCTGCTTACATTCTAGGGATAAGGATATTGAGAAACAGGAGTAAAAGACTAGAAGGACTTAGCCAAAGTACCTACTTGGATAAGGTGTTGAAACGTTTCAACATGGAGGATTCCAAGAAAGGTGACTTACCTATCCAAAGCAATACCAAACTGAGAAAGGCTCAGATTCTGGGAACTGATGAAAAGATAGTGGATATGAGTCAAGTACAATATTCCTCCGTTGTTTGATCAATCATGTACACTATGACGTGTACTCGCCCTGATGTGGCTTTTGCTTTAAGCATGGTTAGTCGATATCAAGGGAACCCTAGTAGAGCTCACTGGACTACAGTAAAGAACATTCTTAAGTACATGCGGAGGACTAAGGACTAGGTCTTTACCCTTGGTGGGAGTGGTGACTTGAGAGTGACAGGGTATTGTGACGCCGATTTTCAGACCGACAGATATAATTTGCGCTCTCAGTCGGTTTGGGTGTTTACCCTAAATGGAGGAGCAGTAACATGGAAAAGTTCCAAGCAGGAGACTGTAGCCGATTCAACGTGCGAATCATAGTGCATAGCAGCGAGCGAAGCATCGAGGGAGGCAATATGGTTGAAAAACTTCATCCTAGACCTTGGAGTTGTACCATCCATAAAGGAGCCTATGTAGATATTATGGGATAATGAAGGAGGGTCGCCTTAACCAAGGAACCGAGAGATCATGGAAGATCCAGACATATCGAAAAAAGATACCACTTCATAAGACATTGAGTAGAAGGACTCCTCGTAGTAAAGAGGGTATCGTCAGAGGATAACCCAACAGATCCCCTTACGAAGGGACTGGGTAGGGTTAAGCACTTGCAGCATGCTAAGAGTATCGGGCTGAAGGACGATATTAGTTTTAGTGATCAGATAAATATTTAGAAACTTTTAATAGCTAAAATGTAATTGACATTTGATGATTGAATAAAAGGAGTTTTATTTGTAAGTAAAGTTACTATCTTTTGTCAATTGTTTACTATTGTTTCACTTTTACGTGTTTTGACTTCCGGAATAATAATATTATTCAAACTATCCATAGACGATCATACTTTGGAAGTAGGTTATGAGGCTAGACTGTAATGAATTGGCTTGTAGATCGTCTAAGGTGTTAGACATAGCAAACGTATGTCACAACATTTATGAGTGCTATTGAAATAAGATTTGAGTATTGGGTTAAACCCACGCTCATATGAATCACTTCATGGAATTTATCATGAGTGATTATGAGACAATAATATCATATAGTCTTTAATCCAAGATATATGAGTTGTTAACCACGAGTTGGTTGTGCTTTGATGATATGAAAACGCATCAGTAACTTGATGTTATAAAACGTATTGTTGTGTATGATTTAATGAGTAGTTAATACAAGCATATAAGTCGAAGTTTATCTGTTCCTTTTATCCTAAAAGGATTAAAAGTGATATCTTGGGCCCCTCGACGATTTTGTTTTGGCTTATGTGTCGGGCCCGGTCAAGACTCAATTGATGTGTTCAATTAATTTCTATCTGAAACAAATCAAAAACCGGGAAACAAACTGCAAGACAATACATATGACTATGTTCCATGTATTGTCTGCATGATATCTTGTAGAACAGAGGATTATATGATCCCTTATCTAAAGGATGCGTCGTTGACTGGGTCAGAGTTTGACAGCGGCTTTTAAGAGCAATGCTTGCTAATAGGATTTTGAAGTTACATTGGTAGTTATAGTTATTAGACTTATCCAAGTGGGAGACTGTTGGATTAGGTGTCTAAGGCCATAACTATGATTGGTATGTATTTGACCCGATAGTATCATGGTCCTTTTGGGTTGCCTTTACCACAGCAATTTGATAGGATGGACTTTTGAGGAAGAGGTTATTTGTGATTTATTAATATATTATAAGTATAATATATTAATTGAGAAATCATATTATTTAATTAGTATTGATCAATAATTGATTTGGAATTAATTTAGTGATCAAAAGAGGCTACGGGGACTGATTAAGTAAATCAATAATACTTATAGCATGGGCTAATGATCCATGGTTGATTAGGATGGACTAAACCTATATGATAGTCCATGAAGGTTTAAACCCAAAGGGCCTAAGAAATATGAAGGGTCCTGGTGAGTTAGGGTTTGCATGGATGTAACCCTAGTCTTTGCCACACTATAAAAGCAATGCATTCTTAAGAAGAACCATAATCGATTTTAGTGATATCTAGCCTCTCCTCATAAGCCTCCTCTTGCATTTGGTGTTTGTGACACATTAGAGGCATCACATTTGAGGTGCTAAAGTTTTAAAGGCCAAGAACTACAAGCTATATTAAGAAGTATTCATCTAACTTGGTTTTATGTTGTATATCTCTAATTGCATGCTAGTTAGGGTGTATGCTTTGGAAAATTAAAAAAGCATGTAGAAATAGAGAAAACTTAGATCCAAAGCATCTAGGGTTGCATGTGCACCATATGAGTGTTATAGTGCTCAAAAACCAACAATAGAGAATTCAGATTTCAATCAACTGGATTTTCCTATCAATCATATGATGTTTATCTCAGCTAGATATTAGTTGGTAGAAAAGTTTGAAGATAAGGAGGAGTACAAGAAGCTGAAGTTAAGACTTCATGTTGTACTTGGAAAGAAAGAAGAGGAAGTATGGTCCTTAGTGAAAATTGTGAAAGTGTTGAACATCTCCAAGGATACATTATTTGATGGCTTGTTGCAGAACTTTCCTTTTTATGTATTTCGTGCTAACAATGTGGCTTGCGATTTCTTGGTGGCAGATTTTCCTTTGATGAATCTCAATGATCTTATCAATGTTGCGAAGATCTGGAGCGGTGTTGATGTTTCAAACTTCAAATGACCAGCAAAGAAGATTTTCTGATTGGGTTTGCACATATTAAGATGCTCATATACAATGACTATGATTGTCTAGCCTTAACTAATGTTGAACTTCCTTTAGCAATGGGAAGACAAGTAATTGTGCCACAATCATTGTTGAATCGTCAAGGAAGATTGAAGGATTTTGCAGATGGTGAAATATGTGTCAAGCCACTGGGAGTTGTATTTGTTGGGAAGAACAAAAATTAGAAGATTACCAAGTTTTTGTTCAAGGTAGAAGATGTTGAAAGATATACAAATTCTCAGTACACGAATCTTCTGGTTCGTCTTAATAACTACAAAAGGAACACATCTGGTGACAAAGTTGAGGTTCGAAAGACGATTGTATGGTATACGAAGATTCGTAAAGTACTTCATCAAGTAACGAAGATGCTAGTGACTTAGGATTCAACATTTCTCACAAAGGGGGAGAATGTAGGGTTCACAATATATTGTGAGATGTCTAAGTGTCTTAGGCCATGTCTAGTGTCAAAGTCTGTTATGATATGTTCGTTGTATGTATTTCATAAGGGGACTCTTAGATGTCAAAGCGTACATGTCTTAGCCTTTATATACTTTTTTTTTACTTTTGGTGTTCCTGTAAATAGGGATAGATATAAGAGTTAGAGTAACTTTTGTCATTAAGTGTGCTTTACTCTCATATTCTCTTGTATCCTTTTAGAAGTATCAATTGAGCCAAACAAATTATATTTACAACTCGTGTTCTAGATTTAATTCATACTCTGATTTCATTTCATTCACTCGATTCATACGAACTACATGAATGCATTCCTGCTTGTTGCAGATCAAAACAATGAGGTCTTGATGAAAAAGCATGAATATCGTCCAATAGATCAATAACACTTCCTAAAGCAAATGCTACAAATACTGATGGTTATCAAAACAATACACGTGGACGAGGGTGTGGCCATGGTCGAGGACGAGGCCTTGGATATTTTGGTCATGGAAAAGGTAATAATCGTGGTCGTGGCCAGAAAAGGAATAATTACCAATCTTTACAAAGAAACAATATCCATACACAAGAAAAGGCCAAAGTGGCAAGGCATGATGTTGGGACATCATAAATATCTGATGGTTCATGTTATAGGTGTGGTAGCATAGGCCATTGGTCAAGGACCTGTCGCACACCTGCACATCTTTGTTAACTTTATCAATAAGTCATTAAAGGAAAAGGAAAAGAAGCAAACCTCATTTATAATGTTGAATGCACTCCGCTAACTGTTGCTGATTTCTATAATGACATGGAAGACATAAACTAAAAATTTATGTTATTGTTCATGTAAACTCGTTCTTCCTTCCTTTGTTTTTTATGTAATGTCTTTCCTACAATAAATGAACTTTCTTTATAATAATTATTGTGATTATGTTTATTGGCTTATTATTTCTTTCATATGTGAAGTTTAATATGAGTCCAACTGGAGAGCACAACACCAAGAAAAGGTTGGAGATCTTTGTATAGCAGATAGTGGTAGTACGCATACTATTTTGACATCAAAGAAATATTTTTCAAAATTAGTACCAACAAAAATAGTCATACACACAATATCAGGTCATGCAGACTTGATAGAGGGAACTGGGAACGCCTAATTTATATTACAAAAAGGTATGAGCTTTTGTATAGAAAATGCCTTACTTTCTCCAAAGTCTAATAGAAACTTACTAAGTTTCAATGAAATATATTTCAAAGGATATGACACAAAAGCTGTGACCATTGAAAATAAGAAATATATGTATATTATAGACAAAACCATGTGCTTGAAAAACTACCAACACTTGATTCTGGTTTGCATTATACATATGATTGAATCAAATATGGTAGTCAAAGAAAAACATTATGATCCTAGGGCATTCAGTTTATGACATGATAGGTTGGGCCACCCAGGATTAACAATGATGCGAAGGATAATTGAAAATACGCATGGGCACCCATTGAAGGACCAGAAGTTCCCTCAATCCGGTAGCATAAGAATATGTACATCTTGTTCCCTTGGAAAGTTAATTATAAAACATTCTCCATTGAAAGTTGAAAGGGAGTCACCTAGATTTCTAGAAAGAAATCAAGGTGATATATATGGACCAATTCATCCACCATCTGGACTATTTAGATACTTTATGGTTCTAATAGATGCATCCAACAAATGGTCTCATGTTTGCCTATTATCAACTCGTAATGTGGCATTTGCAAAGTTTCTTGCTCAAATTATTAAATTAAGGGCACATTTCCCTGTTTATACTATCAAGAGAGCGAGACTTGATAATGCTGGTGAATTTACTTCACAAGCATTTAATGACTATTGTATGTCTGTAGGAAATGTTGTTGAGCCTCCAGTTTCTCATGTACACACAAAATGGTTTAGTTGAATCATTGATTAAACGTCTCCAACTAATAGCTAGACCATTGATAATAAGAGCCAAAATTCCTGTTTCTATTTGGGGTCATGCAATCTTACATGCTAGATCACTGATATGCATAAGACCAAGTTCATATCATGTATATTCTTCCCTACAACTTGTTTTTCGTCAAGAGCCAAATATATCCCATTGAGAATTTTTGGGTGTGCAGTATATGCCCCCATTGCACCACCACAAAGGATAAAAATGGGTCCTCAAAGAAGGTTGGGAATATATGTTGGTTATGAGTCAGCCTCTATTATAAGATATCTTAAACCTTTAACAGGTGATGTTTTTACAACACGCCTAGCTGATTGCCAATTTGATGAGGCAAATTTCCCATAATTAGGGGGAGAAAAGAAGATTATAAAAAGGATGTTTCATGGCATGAGCCTTCTTTGTCATATATTGACCCTCACACAAAACAATGTGAAATGGAAGTTCAAAAGATAATGCATTTCCAATAAATGACAAATCAATTGCCTGATGCATTTAGTGACACGAAAATAGTGACTAAATCATATATACCAACTGTCAATGTTCTAGATCGCATTGAAATTCCATATGGACAATTTGATGATAAAGTTACACGAGAGTCTAAAACACGCCTGGAGCGTGGATGACAATTTGGTTCTAAGGATAAGAACCCACGAAAAAGAAGAGGAGTAGCAAATGAACTAGATCATGAGGAAAGTGTTCCCGGAGAAACACAAAATATCAAAATTCCCCCGGGAAAGGAAGATGTTGCACTAAATTATGGTCAAACAAATCGAACATGTGACCAAAATGAAACTGATAATATATGTGAAATATTTTCTTATTCAGTTGCATATGATATTATGAATGATGATCCCGAACCACAATATGTTATTGAATGTCAAAGAATATATGATTGGGCTAAATGGAAGGAGGCTATGGAAGTTGAATTAAATTCTCTTAACTAGAGAAAGGTTTCTAGGGCTATTATCCTCAAACCTGGAGTTGTGAAACCATTAGGGTATAGATGGATCTTCATACGAAAAAGAAATCAGAAAGACAAAATTATAAGATACAAGGCTAGGCTTGTGGCTCAAGGTTTCTCTCAAAGACCTACAATTGATTATGAGGAAACTTATTCACTGGTAATGGATGCAAGCACTTTTAGGTATTTAATAAGCTTGGCAGTCTCCGCAAATTTAAAGAAGCGCCTTATAGATGTTGTTACAGCTTACTTGTATGGATCACTTGAGAGTGATATCTAATATTTGTACATCAATCAAATTATATAGAAATAGTCTTGAAATGTTTCAATATGGCCAATGCCAATCCTTTAAGCACCCCAATGATTGTTAGATCATTAAATATTAACAAAGATCCATTTCATCATGGGGAAGAAAATGAATAAGTTCTTGGTCCAGAAGTACCATATCTAAATGCAATTGGGGCTTTTATGTATCTTACCAATTATACTAGACATGACATTTCTTTCACTGTAAACTTGCTAGCAAGATAGGTTTAGTTCATCCCCAACAAAAACAATTTGGAATGGGATTAAGCATATTTTGCGATATCTTCGAGGAACTACGGATTTAGGGTTATTTTATCTTAATGAATCGAAACAAGGTTTGATTAATTATGCAGATGCAGACTGTTTATCTGATTCTCATAAATCTAGATCTCAAACTGGATACATATTCATGAATAGAGGCACCACAATTTCCTGGCACTCTCAAAAGCAAACACTTGTCGCAACGTCCTCAAATCATGCTGAAGTAATTGCACCAAATGAAGATATTAGAGAATGCACATGGTTAAGATTGATGAGACAACTCATTTTGTCTTCATGTGGACTAGATAAAGATAAAGGTCCAAATTTAATTTATGGAGATAGCTTAGCATGTGTCACTCAAATGAAAGAAGGATATATCAAGAGTGACATAACAAAACACATACCTCCAAAGTTTTTTGAGTACATTCAAGAGCTCATAAAAGATCAAAAGGTTAAGATAGAATATGTTCAATCTAGCAATTATGTAGTGGACCTCTTCACGAAAGCACTTCCTACTATAATCTTCAAAACAGTGTGCATGACATCAGAATGAAACATGTACATAACATGTACATAATATATGCATATATGAAGGGGAGTCAACTATATACTGCACTCTTTTTCCCTTCGTTAAAGTTTTTCTTGCTAGGTTTTCTTTAGCAAGGTTTTTAATGAGGCAGTACTTCGAGGTTGAACTCAGATTTAAAAAATATCATCCAAGGGGGAGTGTTATAAAATTCATAAAATTATTGAGTTAAACATATGATGTGGATGAACATTTTCACCTTTCAAATAGTTACATTTAACTATTTAGTTACTATTTTGATGATGTAAGAATAGGAAGATATGTAGTATAAATACTCATCAAATGTGAAAGCAATAAACACACTATCTTGAATACAATCTTCTAAGTGTTCAAGAATCCTCTCAAATCTCCTTCTTATATATATATATATATATATATATATATATATATATATATATATATAGGTTCAAATGTTTTTGGCAACTATTGTGTGCATGTACGCACCAATGAGAATTGAGGAAATAATAATTCATTAAATAAATCATTTAAGGGTAATATAGTAATCTTGACATATTTAGTCATGGTAGATAATTAATATAACAAAACTATAATGGAAATTACACATTATTACTATTTTATTAATTAGGGAAAAGAATAATATTCTATAAATAAGCACAAAATGTATATGACCATCTCCTTCTAAACCTAGACCCAATTTTCTTCTCACCGCCGATCACCCTCCTCTACCGGTGTGTTTGTGTACTTAAGATGTTGCTGTTGAGTTCCATTCGGTCCACACTCTCGAGCTTCATCAACCAATTTTGGTTTCAAACCATCTACAAACCCCCAAATTGTGCCCAAAGATTGGATCTCAATAGCAAGTTGAAAGTTACACTGATTATTTTCAATGCTTATATACTACAAATATGAATATGTCATTCAAACTCAAGCGACAACAGTCATCCACACTTTTAGATGTGAAAAAAATACAGAGCAGACAAAAAAGAATTATCCAACACCCTCTTATCGATGTCAAACCTCTTCAAGAAATATCGAAAGTCCACCCCACTTTCAGATGTTTCATGAATCGATGCAGAATTTTTGTTATGTGGTGCAATTTTTGATTCTTGATCCAACTACAACCAAAGTCTAACCAATCAATTTTGCAACATGTAAGCTTCATCTAACCTATCAATTTTGCAAGAGCATCGATTACTATCCATACATTTTTCTTATTATGATAGATTATTGGTATTTCTAGTTTTTTTCTTTCATTCGTTGTGTAGCAATCCTTGCCCGCCAACTGTTCGCTAAAATGTCTGAATGAAATTTTTTGTGCATTTCCATTGACTCTTCATCACTCTTTTACTTTAATTCAATTTTTGTATATGTACATATAAATATAAAAATCTATTTTTATGTATTTTGAAGGTATACATCAAATATCTTAGTGCAGTTGTTGACCCCCTTCCAGCCATCCATACTTAGGTAAGCTTTATATTAAATGGGCATACAACTTAGATGATAAAAAATCTCCTGTTTGGATGTGCATCTTACAGGTAATTTGGAAAACCAACTTAGATGATCAAGGGATGTTCGTTGTTAATTGGTGATATTAAGATGTGAATAATGAACTAGGAAATTAAGAATGTGAAGACTTCATATTTTTTTTTTATTATGTTGTTCTTGTAGTTTAATTATCATGGCCTAATTAGGAAAGCTTACCATGTGGCTGGAATTCCAATTTCTATTGTCCCTCGTATTGTATTTTTGAAATCTAAAATTATATTAGTAGTAAATACAATACCTTTGAATGTATTCTATGTATTCTACCAGAATAAAATCGATGTATTCTGCCAGAATGTATTATATGTATTCTGTCATATTCTATGTATTCTACCAGAATATATTAAGTGATAGTTAATTGCAAGTAATATGTTTTTAACAATTACTGGTTTTTGTTGTATTTGTGATAGGAATGGCTGGATGAAGGCGTTGAAGACATAATAGAAATAACTTGAAGAATGAATAAAGTTTGATCATACTCACAATTTAAGAATGTTGTTATTTTTTAAGAATTTTAATCATTTTTGGTGATATTCTTTTAGAATATGTATAATTATATTAAATTGTATAAGGATTTTAGTCTGTAAGAATCTATATGAATTTGTATTTAAGTTCGAATGTATAAGAATATATTAGAATGTTTGTTATTTTTCAACATCTGATTCAAGAATTTTGTGTTTTCTTCAATAATATTCTGTTAGAATAAAATTATGAAAGAGCATCATTCTAACAAAAAATATTCTTACAGAATAAAAATCGGTAAAAATTGAAATTAAATTAATTAAAAAATTCAATTTTTTTTAAATTAAGAGAATTAATCATCCCTAAAAATATGAAAATTTCCTTTTATAAATGTAGTTAATTGTCCAAAATATTCTTTTGCTAAAAATTGTGTGATTATATGGTACATGTTACCCCATTGTACTATCATACACTCTTAAA